>NW_024430469.1:0-67778 GCF_017639785.1 Mesocricetus auratus
ATGCTTAATTTCATGAAAACTTACGATACCAAACTGTTTGAAACTCTACATGCTGATGTTCATGAAAACTAACGATACTACATTGTTTGTGAAAATGCGCGATTAACTCCATGAAAACTAAAGATACAATACTGTTTGTGTAACTACTTGCTTATCTTCATGAAAACTACCAATACAACACTCTGTGAAAACCTGCATGCTTAACTTCATGAAAACTTACGATATAACACTTGTGGTGAAACTACTTGCTTACCTTCATGAAAACTATCGATACAATACTTTTTGAGAAACAACATGCTTAAATTGATGAAAACTAACGATACCATACTGCTTGAGACTCTACTTGCTTATATTCATGAAAACTGACGATACAACATTGTTTGTGGAACTACTTGCTTAACTTCAAGAAAAATACACATACAACACTGTGTGAGAAACTACATGCTTAATTTCATGAAAACTTACGATACCAAACTGTTTGAGACTCTACATGCTTATGTTCATGAAACCTAACGATACAACATTGTTTGTGAAACTACTTGCTTAACTTCATGAAAAATACACATACAACACTGAGTGAGGAACTACATGCTTAATTTCATGAAAACTTCCGATACCAAACTGTTTGAGACTCTACATGCTTATGGACATGAAAACTAACGATACAACATTGTTTGTGAAACTACGGGCTTAACTCCATGAAAATATCGATACAATAGTGTTTGAGAAACAACATGCTTAACTTGGTGAAAACTAATGATACCAAACTGTTTGAGACTCTACATGCTTATGTTCATGAAAACTAACGATACAACATTGTTTGTGGAACTACTTGCTTAACTTCATGAAAAATACACATACAAGACTGAG
Source organism: Mesocricetus auratus (assembly GCF_017639785.1). NCBI lineage: Eukaryota > Metazoa > Chordata > Mammalia > Rodentia > Cricetidae > Mesocricetus > Mesocricetus auratus. The sequence continues at coordinate 871 of NW_024430469.1, forward strand.
TGAGAAACTACATGCTTAATTTCATGAAATCTTACGATACCAAACTGTTTGAAACTCTACATGCTTATGTTCATGAAAACTAACGATACAACATTGTTTGTGAAACTGCGCGCTTAACTCCATGAAAACTAACGATACAATACTGTTTGTGTAACTACTTGCTTAACTTCATGAAAACTACCAATACAACACTGTGTGAGAAACTGCATGCTTAACTTCATGAAAATTTACGATATAGCACTGGTGGTGAAACTCTTTGCTTACCTTCATGAAAACTATCGATACAATACTGTTTGAGAAACAACATGCTTAACTTGATGAAAACTAACGATACCAAACTATTTGAGACTCTACATGCTTCTATTCATGAAAACTGACGATACAACATTGTTTGTGGAACTACTTGATTAACTTCATGAAAAATACACATACAACACTGTGTGAGAAACTACATGCTTAATTTCATGAAAACTTACGATACCAACCTGTTTGAGACTCTACATGCTTATGTTCATGAAACCTAACGATACAATATTGTGTGTGAAACTACTTGCTAAACTTCATGAAAACTATCGATACAATACTGTTTGAGAATCTGCTTGCTTAACTCCATGAAAACTTTCGATACAATACTGTTTGAGAAACACCATGCTTAACTTGATGAAAACTAACGATACCAAACTGTTTGAGACACTACATACTTATATTCATGAAAACTAACGATACAAGTTTGTTTGTGAAACTAATTGCTTAACTTCATGAAAACTATCGATACAATACTGATTGAGAAACAACATGCTTAACGTGATGAAAACTAACGATACCAAACTGTTTGAGACTCTACATGCTTATGTTCATGAAAACTAACGATACAACATTGTTTGTGGAACTACTTGCTTAACTTCATGAAAAATACACATACAACACTGAGTGAGAAACTACATGCTTAATTTCATGAAAACTTACGATACCAAACTGTTTGAAACTCTACATGCTTATGTTCATGAAAACTAACGATACTACATTGTTTGTGAAACTGCGCGCTTAACTCCATGAAAACTAACGATACAATACTGTTTGTGTAACTACTTGCTTAACTTCATGAAAACTACCAATACAACACTGTGTGAGAACCTGCATGCTTAACTTCATGAAAACTTAGGATATAACACTTGTGGTGAAACTACCTGCTTACCTTCATGAAAACTATCGATACAATACTGTTTGAGAAACAACATGCTTAACTTGATGAAAACTAACGATACCAAAGTGTTTGAGACTCTACATGCTTATATTCATGAAAACTAACGATACAACTTTTGTTGTGACACTACATGCTTAACTTCATGAAAACTAACGATACAACATTATTTGTGAAACTACTTGCTTAACTTCATGAAAAATACACATACAACACTGTGTGAGAAACTACATGCTTAATTTCAAGAAAACTTACGATACCTAACTGTTTGATACTCTACATGCTTATGTTCATGAAAACTAACGATACATCATTGTTTGTGAAACTACGCGCTTCACACCATGAAAACTAATGATACAACACTGTTTGTGTACTACTTGCTTAACTTCATGAAAACTACCAATACAACACTGTGTGAGAAACTACATGCTGAATTTCATGAAAACTTACCATATAACACTGGTGGTGAAACTACTTGCTTAACTTCATGAAAACTATCGATACAATAATGTTTGAGAAACAACATGCTTAACTTGATGAAAACTAACGATACCAAACTGTTTGATTCTCTACATGCTTATGTTCATGAAAACTAACCATCCAACTTTGTTTGTGACACTACTTGCTTAACTTCATGAAAACTATCGATACAATTGTGTTTGAGAATCAACATGCTTAACTTGATGAAAACTAACGATACAATACTGTTTTAGACTCTACATGCTTATGTTCATGAACCCTAACGATACAACATTGTTTGTGAAACTACTTGCTAAACTTCATGAAAACTCTCGATACAATACTGTGTGAGAAGCTGCTTGCCTACCTTCATGAAAACTATCGATACAATACTGTTTGAGAAAATACATGCTTAACTTGATGAAAACTAACGATACCAAACTGTTCGAGACTCTACATGCTTATGTTCATGAAATAAACGATACAACATTTTTTGTGTAACTACTTGCTTAACTTCATGAAAAATACACATACAACACTTTGTGAGAAACTACATGCTTAATTTGATGAAAACTAATGATACAACACTGTGTGAGAAACTACATGCTTAATTTCATGAAAACTTACGATACCAAACTGTTTGAGACTCTACATGCTTATGTTCATGAAACCTAACGATACAACATTGTTTGTGAAACTACTTGCTTAACTTCATGGAAAATACACATACAACACTGAGTGAGAAACTACATGCTTAATTTCATGAAAACTTATGAAACCAAACTGTTTGAGACTCTTCATGCTTATGTTCATGAAAACTAACGATACAACATTGTTTGTGAAACTACGTGCTTAACTCCATAAAAACTATCGATACAATACTGTTTGAGAAACAACATGCTTAACTTGATGAAAACTAACGATACCAAACTGTTTGAGACACTACATGCTTATGTTCATGAAAACTAACGATACAACATTGTTTGTGAAACTACGTGCTTAACTCCATAAAAACTCACGATACAATAGTGTTTGAGAAACAACATGCTTAACTTGATGAAAACTAACGATACCAAACTGTTTGAGACTCTACATGCTTATGTTCATGAAACCTAACGATACAATATTGTTTGTGAAACTACTTGCTAAACTTCATGAAAACTATCGATACAATACTGTTTGAGAATCTGCTTGCTTAATTTCATGAAAACTATCGATACAATACTGTTTGAGAAACAACATGCTTAACCTGATGAAAACTAACGATACCAAACTGTTTGAGACTCTACATGCGTATGTTCATGAAAACTAACCTTACAACATTGTTTGTGAAACTACGCACTTAACTCCATGAAAAGTAATGATACAACACTGTTTGTGTAACTACTTTCTTAACTTCATGAAAACTACCAATACAACACTGTGTGAGACCCTGCATGCTTAACTTCTTGAAAACTTACGATATAACACTTGTGGTGAAACTACTTGCTTACCTTCATGAAAACTATCGATACAATACTTTTTGAGAAACAACATCCTTTAATTGATGAAAACTAACGATACCATACTGGTTGAGACTCTACTTGCTTATATTCATGAAAACTGACGATACAACATTGTTTGTGGAACTACTTGCTTAACTTCAAGAAAAATACACATACAAAACTGTGTGAGAAACTACATGCTTAATTTCATGAAAACTTACGATACCAAACTGTTTGAGACTCTACATGCTTATGTTCATGAAACCTAACGATACAACATTGTTTGTGAAACTACTTGCTTAACTTCATGAAAAATACACATACAACACTGAGTGAGGAACTACATGCTTAATTTCATGAAAACTTCCGATATCAAACTGTTTGAGACTCTACATGCTTATGGACATGAAAACTAACGATACAACATTGTTTGTGAAACTACGGGCTTAACTCCATGAAAATATCGATACAATACTGTTTGAGAAACAACATGCTTAACTTGGTGAAAACTAATGATACCAAACTGTTTGAGACTCTACATGCTTATGTTCATGAAAACTAACGATACAACATTGTTTGTGGAACTACTTGCTTAACTTCATGAAAAATACACATACAACACTGAGTGAGAAACTACATGCTTAATTTCATGAAAACTTACGATACCAAACTGTTTGAAACTCTACATGCTTATGTTCATGAAAACTAACGATACAATATTGTTTGTGAAACTGCGCGCTTAACTCCATGAAAACTAACGATACAATACTGTTTGTGTAACTACTTGCTTAACTTCATGAAAACTACCAATACAACACTGTGTGAGAAACTGCATGCTTAACTTCATGAAAATTTACGATATAGCACTGGTGGTGAAACTCTTTGCTTACCTTCATGAAAACTATCGATACAATACTGTTTGAGAAACAACATGCTTAACTTGATGAAAACTAACGATACCAAACTATTTGAGACTCTACATGCTTCTATTCATGAAAACTGACGATACAACATTGTTTGTGGAACTACTTGCTTAACTTCATGAAAACTAACGATACAACATTATTTGTGAAACTACTTGCTTAACTTCATGAAAAATACACATACAACACTGTGTGAGAAACTACATGCTTAATTTCAAGAAAACTTACGATACCTAACTGTTTGATACTCTATATGCTTATGTTCATGAAAACTAACGATACAACATTGTTTGTGAAACTACGCGCTTCACACCATGAAAACTAATGATACAACACTGTTTGTGTACTACTTGCTTAACTTCATGAAAACTACCAATACAACACTGTGTGAGAAACTACATGCTGAATTTCATGAAAACTTACCATATAACACTGGTGGTGAAACTACTTGCTTAACTTCATGAAAACTATCGATACAATAATGTTTGAGAAACAACATGCTTAACTTGATGAAAACTAACGATACCAAACTGTTTGATTCTCTACATGCTTATGTTCATGAAAACTAACCATCCAACTTTGTTTGTGACACTACTTGCTTAACTTCATGAAAACTATCGATACAATTGTGTTTGAGAAACAACATGCTTAACTTGATGAAAACTAACGATACAATACTGTTTTAGACTCTACATGCTTATGTTCATGAACCCTAACGATACAACATTGTTTGTGAAACTACTTGCTAAACTTCATGAAAACTCTCGATACAATACTGTGTGAGAAGCTGCTTGCCTACCTTCATGAAAACTATCGATACAATACTGTTTGAGAAAATACATGCTTAACTTGATGAAAACTAACGATACCAAACTGTTCGAGACTCTACATGCTTATGTTCATGAAATAAACGATACAACATTTTTTGTGTAACTACTTGCTTAACTTCATGAAAAATACACATACAACACTTTGTGAGAAACTACATGCTTAATTTGATGAAAACTAATGATACAACACTGTGTGAGAAACTACATGCTTAATTTCATGAAAACTTACGATACCAAACTGTTTGAGACTCTACATGCTTATGTTCATGAAACCTAACGATACAACATTGTTTGTGAAACTACTTGCTTAACTTCATGAAAAATACACATACAACACTTTGTGAGAAACTACATGCTTAACTTGATGAAAACTAACGATACCAAACTGTTTGAGACTCCACATGCTTATGTTCATGAAAAATATCGATACAATATTGTTTGTGAAACTACGCGCTTAACACCATGAAAACTAATGATAGAACACTGTTTGTGTAACTATTTGCTTAACTTCATGAAAACTACCAATACAACACTGTGTTAGAAACTACATGCTGAATTTCATGAAAACTTACGATATAACACTGGTGGTGAAACTACTTGCTTAAATTCATGAAAAATTTCGATACTATACTGTTTGAGAAACAACATGCTTAACTTGATGAAAACTAACGATACCAAACTGTTTGAGACTCTACATGCTTATGTTCATGAAAACTAACCATACAACTTTGTTTGTGAAACTACTTGCTTAACTTCATGAAAAGTACACATACAACACTGTGTGAGAAACTATAGGCTTAATTTCATGAAAACTTACGATACCAAACTGTTTGAGACTCTACATGCGTATGTTCATGAAAAAAACCTTACAACATTGTGTGTGAAACTACGCATTTAACTCCATGGAAAGTAATGATACAACACTGTTTGTGTATCTACCTGCTTAACTTCATGAAAACTACCAATACAACACTGTGTGAGAAACTACATGCTTAAATTCATGAAAACTTACGATAAACACTGGTGGTGAAACTCCCTGATTAACTTCATGAAAAATAACGATACATTAGTGTTTGAGAAACAACATGTCTAACTTGATGAAAACTAACGATACCAAACAGTTTGAGACTCTACATGCTTATGTTCATGAAACCTAACGATACAATATTGTTTGTGAAACTACTTGCTAAACTTCATGAAAACTATCGATACAATACTGTTTGAGAATCTGCTTGCTTAACTTCATGAAATCTATCGATACAATAGTGTTTGAGAAACAACATGCTCAACTTGATGAAAACTAACGATACCAAACTTTTTGAGACTCTACATGCGTATGTTCATGAAAACTAACCTTACAACATTGTTTGTGAAACTACGCACTTAACTCCATGAAAAGTAATGATACAACACTGTTTGTGTATCTACCTGCTTAATTTCATGAAAACTACCAATACAACACTGTGTGAGAAACTACATGCTTAATTCATGAAAACTTACGATAAACACTGGTGGTGAAACTCCCTGATTAACTTCATGAAAACTAACGATACAATAGTGTTTGAGAAACAACATGTCTAACTTGATGAAAACTAACGATACCAAACTGTTTGAGACTCCACATGCTTATGTTCATGAAACCTAACGATACAATATTGTTTGTGAAACTACTTGCTAAACTTCATGAAAACTATCGATACAATACTGTTTGAGAATCTGCTTGCTTAACTTCATGAAAACTATCGATACAATACTGTTTGAGAAACAACATGCTTAACTTGATGAAAACTAACCATACCAAACTCTCCGAGACTCTACATGCTTATGTTCATGAAAACTAACGATACAACAATTTTTTTGTAACTACATACTTAACTTCATGAAAAATACACATACAATACTCTGTGAGAAACTACATGCTTAATTTGATGAAAACTAACGATACATCACTGTGTGAGAAACTACATGCTTAATTTCATGAAAACTTACCATACCAACCTGTTTGAGACTCTACATGCTTATGTTCATGAAAACTAACGATACAACATTGTTTGTGAAACTACTTGCTTAACTTCATGAAAAATACACATACAACACTGTGTAGAAACTACATGCTTAATTTCATGAAAACTTACGATACCAACCTGTTTAAGACTCTACATGCTTATATTCATAAAACCTAACGATACAATATTGTGTGTGAAACTACTTGCTAAACTTCATGAAAACTATCGATACAATACTGTTTGAGAATCTGCTTGCTTAACACCATGAAAACTATCGATACAATACTGTTTGAGAAACACCATGCTAAACTTGATGAAAACTAACGATACCAAACTGTTTGAGACACTACATGCTTATTATCATGAAAAATAACGATACAAGTTTGTTTGTGAAACTACTTGCTTAACTTCATGAAAACTATCGATACAATACTGATTGAGAAACAACATGCTTAACGTGATGAAAACTAACGATACCAAACTGTTTGAGACTCTACATGCTTATGTTCATGAAAACTAACGATACAACATTGTTTGTGGAACTACTTGCTTAACTTCATGAAAAATACACATACAACACTGAGTGAGAAACTACATGCTTAATTTCATGAAAACTTACGATACCAAACTGTTTGAAACTCTACATGCTGATGTTCATGAAAACTAACGATACTACATTGTTTGTGAAAATGCGCGATTAACTCCATGAAAACTAAAGATACAATACTGTTTGTGTAACTACTTGCTTATCTTCATGAAAACTACCAATACAACACTCTGTGAAAACCTGCATGCTTAACTTCATGAAAACTTACGATATAACACTTGTGGTGAAACTACTTGCTTACCTTCATGAAAACTATCGATACAATACTTTTTGACAAACAACATGCTTAAATTGATGAAAACTAACGATACCATACTGCTTGAGACTCTACTTGCTTATATTCATGAAAACTGACGATACAACATTGTTTGTGGAACTACTTGCTTAACTTCAAGAAAAATACACATACAACACTGTGTGAGAAACTACATGCTTAATTTCATGAAAACTTACGATACCAAACTGTTTGAGACTCTACATGCTTATGTTCATGAAACCTAACGATACAACATTGTTTGTGAAACTACTTGCTTAACTTCATGAAAAATACACATACAACACTGAGTGAGGAACTACATGCTTAATTTCATGAAAACTTCCGATACCAAACTGTTTGAGACTCTACATGCTTATGGACATGAAAACTAACGATACAACATTGTTTGTGAAACTACGGGCTTAACTCCATGAAAATATCGATACAATAGTGTTTGAGAAACAACATGCTTAACTTGGTGAAAACTAATGATACCAAACTGTTTGAGACTCTACATGCTTATGTTCATGAAAACTAACGATACAACATTGTTTGTGGAACTACTTGCTTAACTTCATGAAAAATACACATACAAGACTGAGTGAAAAACTACATGCTTAATTTCATGAAATCTTACGATACCAAACTGTTTGAAACTCTACATGCTTATGTTCATGAAAACTAACGATACAACATTGTTTGTGAAACTGCGCGCTTAACTCCATGAAAACTAACGATACAATACTGTTTGTGTAACTACTTGCTTAACTTCATGAAAACTACCAATACAACACTGTGTGAGAAACTGCATGCTTAACTTCATGAAAATTTACGATATAGCACTGGTGGTGAAACTCTTTGCTTACCTTCATGAAAACTATCGATACAAAACTGTTTGAGAAACAACATGCTTAACTTGATGAAAACTAACGATACCAAACTATTTGAGACTCTACATGCTTCTATTCATGAAAACTGACGATACAACATTGTTTGTGGAACTACTTGATTAACTTCATGAAAAATACACATACAACACTGTGTGAGAAACTACATGCTTAATTTCATGAAAACTTACGATACCAACCTGTTTGAGACTCTACATGCTTATGTTCATGAAACCTAACGATACAATATTGTGTGTGAAACTACTTGCTAAACTTCATGAAAACTATCGATACAATACTGTTTGAGAATCTGCTTGCTTAACTCCATGAAAACTTTCGATACAATACTGTTTGAGAAAAAACATGCTTAACTTGATGAAAACTAACGATACCAAACTGTTTGAGACACTACATACTTATATTCATGAAAACTAACGATACAAGTTTGTTTGTGAAACTAATTGCTTAACTTCATGAAAACTATCGATACAATACTGATTGAGAAACAACATGCTTAACGTGATGAAAACTAACGATACCAAACTGTTTGAGACTCTACATGCTTATGTTCATGAAAACTAACGATACAACATTGTTTGTGGAACTACTTGCTTAACTTCATGAAAAATACACATACAACACTGAGTGAGAAACTACATGCTTAATTTCATGAAAACTTACGATACCAAACTGTTTGAAACTCTACATGCTTATGTTCATGAAAACTAACGATACTACATTGTTTGTGAAACTGCGCGCTTAACTCCATGAAAACTAACGATACAATACTGTTTGTGTAACTACTTGCTTAACTTCATGAAAACTACCAATACAACACTGTGTGAGAACCTGCATGCTTAACTTCATGAAAACTTAGGATATAACACTTGTGGTGAAACTACCTGCTTACCTTCATGAAAACAATCGATACAATACTGTTTGAGAAACAACATGCTTAACTTGTTGAAAACTAACGATACCAAAGTGTTTGAGACTCTACATGCTTATATTCATGAAAACTAACGATACAACTTTTTTTGTGACACTACATGCTTAACTTCATGAAAACTAACGATACAACATTATTTGTGAAACTACTTGCTTAACTTCATGAAAAATACACATACAACACTGTGTGAGAAACTACATGCTTAATTTCAAGAAAACTTACGATACCTAACTGTTTGATACTCTACATGCTTATGTTCATGAAAACTAACGATACAACATTGTTTGTGAAACTACGCGCTTCACACCATGAAAACTAATGATACAACACTGTTTGTGTACTACTTGCTTAACTTCATGAAAACTACCAATACAACACTGTGTGAGAAACTACATGCTGAATTTCATGAAAACTTACCATATAACACTGGTGGTGAAACTACTTGCTTAACTTCATGAAAACTATCGATACAATAATGTTTGAGAAACAACATGCTTAACTTGATGAAAACTAACGATACCAAACTGTTTGATTCTCTACATGCTTATGTTCATGAAAACTAACCATCCAACTTTGTTTGTGACACTACTTGCTTAACTTCATGAAAACTATCGATACAATTGTGTTTGAGAAACAACATGCTTAACTTGATGAAAACTAACGATACAATACTGTTTTAGACTCTACATGCTTATGTTCATGAACCCTAACGATACAACATTGTTTGTGAAACTACTTGCTAAACTTCATGAAAACTCTCGATACAATACTGTGTGAGAAGCTGCTTGCCTACCTTCATGAAAACTATCGATACAATACTGTTTGAGAAAATACATGCTTAACTTGATGAAAACTAACGACACCAAACTGTTCGAGACTCTACATGCTTATGTTCATGAAATAAACGATACAACATTTTTTGTGTAACTACTTGCTTAACTTCATGAAAAATACACATACAACACTTTGTGAGAAACTACATGCTTAATTTGATGAAAACTAATGATACAACACTGTGTGAGAAACTACATGCTTAATTTCATGAAAACTTACGATACCAAACTGTTTGAGACTCTACATGCTTATGTTCATGAAACCTAACGATACAACATTGTTTGTGAAACTACTTGCTTAACTTCATGAAAAATACACATACAACACTGAGTGAGAAACTACATGCTTAATTTCATGAAAACTTATGAAACCAAACTGTTTGAGACTCTACATGCTTATGTTCATGAAAACTATCGATACAATATTGTTTGTGAAACTACTTGCTAAACTTCATGAAAACTATCGATACAATACTGTTTGAGAATCTGCTTGCTTAACTCCATGAAAACTATCGATACAATACTGTTTGAGAATCTGCTTGCTTAACTCCCTTAAAACTATCGATACAATACTGTTTGAGAAACACCATGCTTAACTTGATGAAAACTAACGATACCAAACTGTTTGAGACACTACATACTTATATTCATGAAAACTAACTATACAAGTTTGTTTGTGAAACTACTTGCTTAACTTCATGAAAACTATCGATACAATACTGATTGAGAAACAACATGCTTAACTTGATGAAAACTAACGATACCAAACTGTTTGAGACTCCACATGCTTATGTTCATGAAAACTATCGATACAATATTGTTTGTGAAACTACGCGCTTAACACCATGAAAACTAATGATAGAACACTGTTTGTGTAACTATTTGCTTAACTTCATGAAAACTACCAATACAACACTGTGTTAGAAACTACATGCTGAATTTCATGAAAACTTACGATATAACACTGGTGGTGAAACTACTTGCTTAAATTCATGAAAAATATCGATACTATACTGTTTGAGAAACAACATGCTTAACTTGATGAAAACTAACGATACCAAACTGTTTGAGACTCCACATGCTTATGTTCATGAAAACTATCGATACAACATTGTTTGTGGAACTACTTGCTTAACTTCATGAAAAATACACATACAACACTGAGTGTGAAACTACATGCTTAATTTCATGAAAACTTACGATACCAACCTGTTTGAGACTCTACATTCTTATGTTCATGAGACCTAACGATACAATTTCGTGTGTTAGACTACTTGCTAAACTTCATGAAAACTATCGATACAATACTGTTTGAGAATCTGCTTGCTTAACTCCATGAAAACTATCGATACAAAACTGTTTGAGAAACTCCATGCTTAACTTGATGAAAACTAACGATACCAAACTGTTTGAGACACTACATACTTATATTCATGAAAACTAACGATACAAGTTTGTTTGTGAAACTACTTGCTTAACTTCATGAAAACTATCGATACAATACTGATTGAGAATCAACATGCTTAACTTGATGAAAACTAACGATACCAAACTGTTTGAGACTCTACATGCTTATGTTCATGAAAACTCAAGATACAACATTGTTTGTGGAACTACTTGCTTAACTTCATGAAAAATACACATACAAGACTGAGTGAGAAACTACATGCTTAATTTCATGAAAGCTTACGATACCAAACTGTTTGAAACTCTACATGCTTATGTTCATGAAAACTAACGATACAACATTGTTTGTGAAACTGCGCACTTAACTCCATGAAAACTAACGATATAATACTGTTTGTGTATCTACTTGCTTAACTTCATGAAAACTACCAATACAACACTGTGTGAGAACCTGCATGCTTAACTTCATGAAAACTTACGATATAGCACTGGTGGTGAAACTCTTTGCTTACCTTCATGAAAACTATCGATACAATACTGTTTGAGAAACAACATGCTTAACTTGATGAAAACTAACGATACCAAACTATTTGAGACTCTACATGCTTATATTCATGAAAACTGACGATACAACATTGTTTGTGGAACTACTTGATTAACTTCATGAAAAATACACAAACAACACTGTGTGAGAAACTACATGCTTAATTTCATGAAAACTTACGATACCAACCTGTTTGAGACTCTTCATGCTTATGTTCATGAAACCTAACGATACAATTTTGTGTGTGAAACTACTTGCTAAACTTCATGAAAACTATCGATACAATACTGTTTGAGAATCTGCTTGCTTAACTCCATGAAAACTATCGATACAATACTGATTGAGAAACAACATGCTTAACTTGATGAAAACTAACGATACCAAAGTGTGTGAGACTCTACATGCTTATGTTCATGAAAACTAACGATACAACTTTGTTTGTGACACTACATGCTTAACTTCATGAAAACTAACGATACAACATTGTTTGTGAAACTACTTGCTTAACTTCATGAAAAATACACATACAACACTGTGTGAGAAACTACATGTGCGACCCCCGGGAAGGGACCCCCGTCCTGCGGGGGTGAGGTGATGAGGGTCGCTACTAATTTAGTGGGCCTTCACGATCAGATCCGATCTGGAAAGTGAACTTCAAGAGGTTAATGAAATCAGGCTCAAGACAACGTTCGCTGATCAAGAGCCTTTATTTTTTGGGGCCCGCTGGAATTTATAGAGGAAGGACCTCAGGGGGTGGTACAAGCATGTCAATCAAGTCTCAATTCAAATATACACCAAATACGGTAAAGACAAAATTGTAATTTTCCATCAGTCATTAGTTGCATTCCACAAATGCTTGTCAGCGTAAGTCAGGTGCAGGAATTAGGGAGGGGTAGGAAGTATACAACAGAACACTTTAACCTTTTGTTAACAAAGACAATTACTCTGTAAGGGTACTTCCCTCTGGCTAGGCGGGTGGGCTGCCCTGTGTAAATTTAACTTTAATGGTTAGCCTTTTCCTTTGTCTCAAGGGCATGTGTGCTCGCAGTCACGTAGGCGGAAGGCCAAGAAACGGTTGACAGACTCCATTTTGTTCAAGGTTCTAGCAGTCCCCAACATCTCCCCCTTTTCTATATAGTAAAAGAAGAGAGCAATTGGGTGGAGTGCCTGGCTTAGGTTACCTGGTGGGCTTCCAGTTCTGGACATGGCGAGAGAGGATACGAATTAAGTTTTTGCCGGCAATGTTTAGAGAGCCATGTTTGCTCCCAGATTCTGGCACCAAGCTATCCCCGTCTTAAGCATCTCCACAGCCTGGAGCAGAGTGAACGCGGGTGGTTGGCCAGGTACTCAAACTCCTGTAAGCTCAAAGGCTGGAATGTAGGTTTGTCTACAGCCTCAGGTTCTTCGGGGTCTTGTTGAGAGAGCTGCTGATAGTGAACCTGAACTGAATTTTTGGTAGCCTCATCAACCTGATTTTTAACAAAACCAGTAAGGCGGCAAAATGCCCAAGGACCAAAGGAAATAAGTAACATAAGGCCAATAAAAGGTCCTAACAAACTAGGCAGCAAAGTCGATAGCCAGGGAGAGGTAGAAAACCAATTTTTGTACCAAGATTCATTTTGATCCAAATTTCTTTTTGTTTCTTCCAGACTCTGTTCAACTCTTCTGATACTATCTCTAACTAATCCTGATTTGTCTTTGAAAAAGCAACATTCCTCTTTAAGGGCGGCACAAACTCCTCCCTCCCGCAAAAAGGCGAGGTCGAGACCTCGGCGGTTTTGTTGTACCACTTCAGCTAAGGAACCAACAGTTTGTTCTAAGTAATCTAAACCTCTTTTTAGCTCATCTACGTCTCTAATAACAGTGCGGGTTAGAGCATTAACAGAGTCCTTTGTGTGCATTAGGGAGTAAATTCCTGTGCCAGCACCTGTCGCACCCAGACCAACCAATATGGCTAGTGTGAGGGCGGTGACCGGCTCTCTTTTTTGGCGAGAGAGAGTTACAGTTGGATCACTTTGGGGCAATAAATCAGATTCAGGGCGAACAGTCAATTTGGGCACAAGTACAACAAGGACGCAGTAGTCCTTGTGCGCAAGAAAAACATCTACAATAATATGCGGGGATAACCCTGTGGAGCAAGCAAAAAAGGTGAGGTTGGGGGCAATAAGAAAGGAAGCATGAGCAGCAACTTGCATGGTTTGAGTACATGCTTCTAACAGCGGGGTGGGGGGAAGCATACGTGGTCCCAAAAGGCAGAGTCCAGATCCCACGACCTGTCCTAAGGTCATGCCACGTGGTTGTGGCTGCGTGCCCCAGCGAAGCAGATTGGTGTCGTTGGTGTAGATGGGTGAGCCGAAGGCTGCAATTCCTTTGTAGAATGGAGGGATGGGCGAATAGCAAATCCAGCAGCGCTCATAGGTGGTGTTGGCGAGTGCCTGGGCTGAGGCGTTGACCATCTGAAGGATGAGGTCCGCGGTGGAGACTGGACCGGCGGGCATGGTGGGTTGATAAACAGTGGTGGCAGCAGCGGGAGCTGGAGAATGGAGATTAGGACCAGGGCGAGGGGCGGCAGCCTTGGGTAGGAATGAGCCACCACCAGAGGGGTATAAAAAAGGATTGGGGCCAACAGCAATAGGGCGAAAGGAAGTGATTTCTTTCAAAAGTCTAATGGAAAAGGTGAGGCCTGGGTCCGTGCCAGAAACATATAGGCATAGACCCCAGTAAGCGCCTCGGGAACCTTCCCAGAGAAACCTTTTTCCTGCAGCCGTAAACTGGATATGCAGGAGGTTGCACCAACTGCGTGAACAAAGGGGATTAAGTGGTGGTGGGCCAGAAGTAAGCAGTCTGGCAGGGGGATTAAATCGCCTTACAGTTATGAGGTCCCAGGAAGAGGAGGGATTCCAATAGGTGTCACCTGTGGTTTCACAACCCCATTGTGCGCAATAAAAACTTTCTGATTGCCCACACTTTCCTGTTAGGGATCGCTCCCTATGTGGGCCGGGGCAAACGTAAATGGGTGCCATGGTTAGATAGGTACGTGCAATGGGGTTATAACACCCAGGAACACTACTATAGCGGTTATTTGTGTTCACGGGTTTGGGTTGGGGCATGAAGTTATTAGGTGTGCCCCAAGTTTTTCCAGCCGCGCCCATGGCGAGTGCACACAGGTCGACAAAAAGATCAGGCCATGGGATAGAACCGGCAAGTTGTGAGGTAGCATTGGCTATGTCCCCGGCCTCATTGGTAATAATCCAAGTATAGTTGTATACTCGGTAGGGATTGGCAGGGATGCAAGGAGGGAAACTAAAAATCAAAAGGAGAAATGGGAGAAGTGGCAGGCGATGCGGTGTCATCTTCACTGGGAGTTTTGTTGTCAACAGCATCTGAAAGAGAAACAAGAGATTCCTCAGGGCGCTTTCCCTGGGTGGGTTATAAAGCTTGACCAGCCTGTCTGGAAGCCAGCGCGTTTCTCCATTGCTGGTATTATGAATGCAAGCATGTCCTTTTCCCCAGATAAGGACTGGGTGAGGACCGAGCCATTGGCCCGTGTGCACATCCTTCCAGAGAACCTGTCGAAAGTTTTCACGGGTGGAAGGGTGCCAGAGCCGATCAGCAGCTGATCGGCCATTGTTGTCCAGAGAGAGAAAATTGAGCACAAAAAGTGCATGATTTAAAAGTAGGCGATGCTTGCCTTTGCGAGCGTACAGGGTTTCGCTTTCGGAAGAAAGCTTAAAGAGCATATTTTTTAAGGTCTGATTAGCTCGCTCTACAACTCCCTGTCCTTGAGGGTTAAAGGGAATTCCTGTTTTGTGGGTAATGCCAAATTTTTTACAAAAATCCTTAAATTTAGAACTAATGTACCCTGGGCCATTGTCAGTTTTAATGGCGATAGGGACAGGAATAATAGTAAAACAATGTAAAATATGGGCAATAACGTCTTTGGTGGCCTCTCCTGTTTGGAGAGAGGCACAAACGAAGCCACTAAAGGTATCCACCGTAACATGAATATATTTAAGATTACCAAAGGCAGAATAATGAGTAACATCCATTTGCCAAAGCTCACCAGGCACAAGACCACGGGGGTTGACTCCTGTATGAGGCTCAGGCAAAAGGGAAAGGCAAGCTTTGCATGATTTAACTATCTCTCGAGCCTGTTCTCGAGTGATGGAATATTGTAGCCTAAGCGTTTGTGCATTAAGGTGATGTAATCTATGAGCTTGTTGTGCTAACTGTAAAGAGTTAGACTGATCAAGAACAGCTAGAAGTCGTGTAGCCTTATCAACTGAATCATTTCCTTCAGCCAGAGGGCCAGGAAGATCAGTGTGTGCTCTAATGTGAGCAACAAAAAATGGGTTGGTGCGAAGTAAAAGGAGTTCCTGTATCTTGGCAAAAAGGGCAGAGGCAGGGGTGGAGGGCTTAATATAAGGGACTGTTTCTAAAAGAGGAAGGGACGCTGCAATGTAGCAGCTATCTGTATACAAATTAAAAGTCTGGGGAACTAACTCAAAAACTTTAACTATCGCAGCAAGTTCGACAAGCTGTGCCGAGGTGTGCTGTGTGGGCACTTGATGAATAACGCCGTCCACCTTAAAGGCAGCCATGCCTTTAGAACTGCCATCTGTAAAAACTAAGGAGGCATTAGGAATGGGCTGAAGTTTGGTAATCTTAGGAAAAACAACAGGGTGCAAGCGCAAAAACTGAAGCAATTTATTTGGGGGATAGTGGTTATCCATGGTGCCTGAAAACCCTGAAGCGAAAACGACCCATTCTTGATGGTTTTCCATTAGCCATTGAAGTTCTGGCTTGGTGTAAGGAACAATAACTTTAGTGGGTTGGCAACCAAAAAGCTTAACAGAGGCTTCACAGCCTTGTATAAGGAGCTGAAGTACTAAATGGGGATACGTGGCTAGCACCTTGTTAGGGGATGAGGGAAGATGTATCCAAAAAAGAGGGGCTAGCTGCCATAAGACCGCAGTGGGCGCAATGGCAGTGGGACAAACAATAAGGTTGAGGGGTTGGGCGGCATCATAGTAAGTGATAAACTGATTTTGAATTGCAGTATTAACTATTGCCAGGGCTTTGGCTGCCTCGGCGGTAAGCCGCCGTGCGCTGTTGGGGTTGGAGTCTCCTTTAAGGATGTCAAATAGAGGTTTTAAATCACCGGTAGACACCTGTAAATAGGGCCTAAGCCAGGTGATGTCACCTAAGAGGTGCTGAAAGTCATTGAGTGTTTTAAGATGATGTGTGCGAATTTGGACCTTTTGGGTTTTAACCTGATTAGGAAGTAATTCAAAACCAAGAAAAAGCTGCGGAGGGTGGACCTGTATTTTATCTTCTGAAATATTAAATCCTCTAAGTTGTAAAGTGTTAATAAGATCTCTTGCAGCCTGTTGGACAAGTAACTTATCGTTACAGGCCAATAAAATGTCATCCATATAATGAATGAGATAAATCGAAGGGTAAAGAATTCTAAATGGATCTATAATGGAGGCAACATACTTTTGACAAAGGGTAGGGCTATTGGCCATGCCTTGAGGTAAAACCTTCCATTGGTATCTAGGGTTGGGGCCAATACAATTTGTTAAGGGCACGGAGAACGCAAAACGCTTACAGTCCTCAGGGTGTAGAGGGATAGAAAAAAGCAGTCTTTTAGGTCTAAAACAATTTTAAAGCTTCCTTTGGGAATAGCAGAGGGGCACGGGAGCCCAGGTTGGGTGGCTCCCATGGGTACCATGGTTTTGTTAATTTCTCTTAGATCATGTAAAAGTCTCCACTTGCCTGTTTTCTTTTTGATAACGAAAATAGGGGTATTCCAAGGGGATGTGGAGAGTTCTATATGGCCAGCATTGAATTGCTCCTGCACAAGCTGCTGGGCCGCTTCTAGTTTTTCTCTAGCTAGAGGCCACTGCCCCACGCAGACAGGATCATCATTTATCCAGGTGATTTTATCTGCCTGGGGCACAGGGGAGGCAGTGACCGCTACTGAAAATTTTGAGCAGGGGGGCTGTAGCCAAGGCCTGCTCTATCTAATTTTATGGGAGGGTTAACAGGTCATGATATGCCCTGTAAATTCTTTCCAAGACCTTTAGTTGGGGTGTATCCCTGTGCAAGCATTTGTTTTACTGCTGCTGGGTTTTTACATTTTATAATGTAAACTCCCATCTGTTCCATAATATCCCGGCCCCACAAATTAATAGGCAAGTCAGGAATAATGTAGGGGCGAACAAGACCTGTGTCTCCATCTTCATCCTGCCAGACTAACCTGTTAGCACTAATGAGGACCTTTTTGACAGAGCCCGCCACCCCAGAAACAGTATCAAAAGAGGAAACCGTAGCCCATTCGGGGGGCCACTGGGTAGGGGAGAAGCACGTGGTGTCAGCCCCAGAATCTAATAGGCCAGAGAAGATTTTTCCCTCAATATTAATAGATAGCGGGGGTCGGACCCGGCACATGGCGCGGACCCAAAAATCTCAGAGGAGCCAGGGGAGGTGATACCTCGATCTTGTGACAAGGCGGGGAATTGGGCATTCATGGGTAGAGGGAGAGCCTGGGCAATGCGTTGGCCAGGGACAATTTGTACGGGGTGATAGGGGGCCACCGCAAGGAGCATGATTTCTCCTGTGTAATCATTATCCACCAAAGAAGGTTGGACAATAAGGCCTTTGATGGTTGCAGAGGCTCTGCCAATAACCATAAAAAAGTATTGGAGGGTGGGGGTCCATAGACTCCAGTGGGTATAACTTGTACCCCATCCTCGGGTTTTAATATCCTTGGGGAGGAGGCACAGAGGTCCAATCCTGCACTGCCGGCGGTGGCCCTGACAAGGGAGGTTGCTGTGGGGGCAGCATACTGCGAGGCACCAAAGGTTGGCTTGCTGGTGCATGCTGCAGGGCTGCAAACTGGGCTGGCTGGGGTGGGGTTTGTAGCGAATGCTGGTAAGGGCCAAACTGGTGGCGGGACCGGCTGTTCCCCGAGGCCGGTTGAAAGTTGGTAAGTTGTGGGACCCGGGGCTGGTCCCGCAACCCGTTTCCCTGAACAAGGGGCAAGGGGTTGCCTTCAATGTCATGTGTGGAGCGGCAAGCCGAGACCCAATGGCGGCCGCGGCGGCACCAAGGACAAGGGGGAGGGCGGGGAGCCGAATTGCCTGTCTGCGGTGCTAGGGCCTGCCGCTGGGGACAGCGGGGGGCAAAGTGGCCAGGGGCACCACACTGAAAGCAAGTCTTTCCTTTGTTCTGCCCTTGAAAAGCAACAAGGGCCTTAGTTATTTTGTGAACAAAGGGATCGGCCTCTCTACATAGGCTGATCATATCATGTAAAGTTTTTCCTTTCAAATTTCCCCTAAGAATATTTTTGCACGTATCATTTGCATTTTCAAAAGCCAACTGTTTCACTAAAGTATTATCAGTATCAGTGGAGGGGACACCCAAAATACTTTCTACAGCTTCAAGGAGGCGGGAAATAAAACTGCTATAGGATTCATCAGGGCCTTGAACAATTTGGGCTAAAGGAGCCGTGGAGGTGCCTGCCCGGGGTAGAGACTTCCATGCTCCCATAGCAGCTAGGGCTGAATTGGCAAGGAGGTTGCAGGGAACTTCCGTTGCTCAGCAAGTTTATCATAAGGAGCGGAACCAGAGATACGAGCGAATAAGTCATTGTCCCCTCCAGCTAATTCTTTGCAGCGGCTTAAAAAATCAACTTCCCATAATAAATATACCTCCCTTTTCAGTGCGGTCTTCGCTACACCCCTCCATTCAAAAGGCATGACAACTCCGCCGCCCCCCACAGATGCAAGGCACGACAAGGTGTAGGGGGCCATAAGGCCATAGGTATTAACTGCCTTGAAAAGCTCATGTAGGTCTTTTCTGTTAATAACCCTATACTCTAAGAGCTGTTCGTGAACAGGGCGGTCAGGGAGGTCTAATCCTCCCGCTGTGCCTCCCTCATCAGGAGTGGGGTCTGGCTCAATGGCATCGGGGTCGGGATTTTGGCGAGCCGCTTCTTCGGCTCGAACTGCCTGTCTAGTGCGTGGTCGCCCCTGTGCCGCAGGAAGAGGTCTAGTAGGGGGAGGCGGTTCGGCTCCTTCCACTTCAGGGCCAAAAAGAGGGAACTGGAGTTTAGGTGATGCTGAAGAGAAGAGCTGTGAAAACTTGTAGCTGAGAGCTTGAACGAGAGAGGAAGCAAGAGAATCGACAGTGGAGGAGTATTTGGGAGCAACAGATCGAGGGGGATCAGGGAGCGAGGAAAGATCATAGGGAGGAGGTCTCCTGGCCAGAGAGACCTCGCGCCCGAAGGCCTGAAGGTAGGCAGCAGCCTCTTCCTCTAGCTCCTGGTGGTGAAACTACTTGCTTAACTTCATGAAAACTATCGATACAATAGTGTTTGAGACACAACATGCTTAACTTGATGAAAACTAACGATACCAAACTGTTTGAGACTCTGCATGCTTATGTTCATGAAAACTAACGATACAACATTGTTTGTGGAACTACTTGCTTAACTTCATGAAAAATACACATATATCACTGTGTGAGAAACTACATGCTTAATTTCATGAAAACTTACGATACCAAACTGTTTGAGACTCTACATGCGTATGTTCATGAAAACTAACGTTACAACATTGTTTGTGAAACTACGCACTTAACTCCATGAAAGCTACCAATACAACACTTTGTGAGAAACTACATGCTTAATTTCATGAAAACTTACGATAAACACTGGTGGTGAAACTACCTACTTAACTTCATGAAAACTATCGATATAATAGTGTTTGAGAAACAACATGCTTAAGTTGATGAAAACTAACGATACCAAACTGTTTGAGACTCTACATGCTTATGTTCATGAAAACTAACGATACAACTTTGTTACACTACTTGCTTAACTTCATGAAAACTATCGATACAATAGTGTTTGAGAAACAACATGCTTAAATTGATGAAAACTAACGATACCAAACTGTTTGAGACTCTACATGCTTATGTTCATGAAAACTAACGATACAACATTGTTTGTGGAACTACTTGCTTAACTTCAGGAAAATGCACATACAACACTGTGTGAGAAACTACATGCTTAATTTCATGAAAACTTCGGATACCAAACTGGTTGAGACTCTACATGCGTAGTTCATGAAAACTAATGTTACAACATTGTTTTTGAAACTATGCACTTAACTCCATGAAAAGTAACGATACAACACTGTTTGTGTAACTACTTGCTTAACTTCATGAAAACTACCAATACAACACTGTGTGAGTAACTACATGCTGAATTTCATGAAAACTTACGATATAACACTGGTGGTGAAACTACTTGCTTAACTTCATGAAAACTATCGATACAATACTGTTTGAGAAACAACATGCTTAACTTGATGTAAACTAACTATACCATACTGTTTGAGACTCTACATGCTTATGTTCATGAAAACTAACGATACAACTTTCTTTGTGACACAACATGCTTAACTTGATGAAAACTAACATTACCAAACTGTTTGATACTCTGCATGCTTATGTTCATGAAAACTAACGATACAACATTGTTTGTGGAACTACTTCCTTAACTTCATGAAAAATACACACACAACACTGTGTGAGAAACTACATGCTTAATTTCATGAAAACTTACGATACCAAACTGTTTGAGACTCTACATGTGTATGTTCATGAAAACTAACGTTACCACATTGTTTGTGAAACTACGCACTTAACTCCATGAAAACTACCAATACAACACTGTGTGAGAAACTACATGCTTAATTTCATGAAAACTTACGATAAACACTGGTGGTGAAACTACCTACTTAACTTCATGAAAACTATAGATACAATAGTGTTTGAGAAACAACATGCTTAACTTGAGGAAAACTAACGATACCAAACTGTTTGAGACTCTACATGCTTATGTTCATGAAAGCTAACGATAAAACATTGTTTGTATAACTACTTGCTTAACTTCATGAAAAATACACATAGAACACTATGTGAGAAACTACATGCTTAATTTGATGAAAACTAACGATACAACACTGTGTGAGAATCTACATGCTTAATTTCATGAAAACTTACGCTCCCGTACTGTTTGAGACTCCACATGCTTATGTTCATGAAAACTAACGATACAACATTGTTTGTGAAACTACGCACTTAACTCCATGAAAAGTAACGGCACAACACTGTTTGTGTATCTACTTGCTTAACTTCATGAAAACTACCAATACAACACTGAGTGAGAAACTACATGCTTAATTTCATGAAAACTTACGATATAACACTGGTGGTGAAACTACCTTCTTAACTTCATGAAAACTATCGATACAATAGTGTTTGAGAAACAACATGATTAACTTGATAAAAACTAACGATACCAAACTGTTTGAGACTCCACGTGCTTACGTTCATGAAAACTAACGATACAACATTGTTTGTGAAACTACTTGCTTAACTTCATGAAAAATACACATACAACACTGAGAGAGGAACTACATGCTTAATTTCATGAAAACTTATAAAACCAAAATATTTGAGACTCTACATGCTTATGGTCATGAAAACTAACGATACAACATTGTTTGTGAAACTACGTGCTTAACTCCATGAAAACTATCGATACAATACTGTTTGAGAAACAACATGCTTACCTTGATGAAAACTAACGATACCAAACTGTGTGAGACACTACACGCTTATGTTCATGAAAACTAACGATACAAGTTTGTTTGTGAAACTACTTGCTTAACTTCCTGAAAACTATCGATACAATACTGATTGAGAAACAACATGCTTAACTTGATGAAAACTAATGATACCAAACAGTTTGAGACTCTACATGCTTATGTTCATGAAAACTAACGATACAACATTGTTTGTGAAACTACGCGCTTAACACCATGAAAACTAATGATACAACACTGTTTGTGTAACTACTTGCTTAACTTCATGAAAACTACCAATACAACACTGTGTGAGTAACTACATGCTGAATTTCATGAAAACTTACGATATAACACTGGTGGTGAAACTACTTGCTTAACTTCATGAAAACTATCGATACAATACTGTTTGAGAAACAACATGATTAATTTGATGAAAACTAACGATACCAAACTGTTTGAGACTCTACATGATTATGTTCATGAAAACTAACGATACAACTTTGTTTGTGACACTACTTGCTTAACTTCATGAAAACTATCGATACAATAGTGTTTGAGACACAACATGCTTAACTTGATGAAAACTAACGATACCAAACTGTTTGAGACTCTGCATGCTTATGTTCATGAAAACTAACAATACAACATTGTTTGTGGAACTACTTGCTTAACTTCATGAAAAATACACATACAACACTGTGTGAGAAACTACATGCTTAATTTCATGAAAACTTACGATACTAAACTGTTTGAGACTCTACATGCGTATGTTCATGAAAACTAACGTTACAACATTGTTTGTGAAACTACGCACTTAACTCCATGAAAACTACCAACACAACACTGTGTGAGAAACTACATGCTTAATTTCATGAAAACTTACGATAAACACTGGTGGTGAAACTACCAACTTAACTTCATGAAAACTATAGATACAATAGTGTTTGAGAAACAACATGCTTAACTTGATGAAAACTAACGATACCAAACTGTTTGAGACTCTACATGCTTATGTTCATGAAAGCTAACGATACAACATTGTTTGTGTAACTACTTGCTTAACTTCATGAAAAATACACATACAACACTATGTGAGAAACTACATGCTTAATTTGATGAAAACTAACGATACAACACTGTGTGAGAATCTACATGCTTAATTTAATGAAAACTTACGCTCCCAAACTGTTTGAGACTCCACATGCTTTCGTTCATGAAACCTAACGATACAACATTGTTTGTGACACTACGCACTTAACTCCATGAAAAGTAACGACACAACACTCTTTGTGTATCTACTTGCTTAACTTCATGAAAACTACCAATGCAACACTGTCTGAGAAACTACATGCTGAATTTCATGAAAACTTACGATATAACACTGGTGGTGAAACTACTTGCTTAACTTCATGAAAACTATCGATACAATACTGTTAGAGAAACAACATGTTTAACTTGATGAAAACTAAGGATACCAAACTGTTTGAGACTCTAAATGCTTATGTTCATGAAAACTAACGATACAACATTGTTTGTGTAACTACTTGCTTAACTTCATGCAAAATACACATACAACACTGTGTGTCAAACTACATGCTTAATTTGATGAAAACTAACGATATAACACTGTGTGAGAAACTACATGCTTAACTTCATGAAAACTTACGATACCAAACTGTTTGAGACTCTACATGCTTATGTTCATGAAACCTAACGATACAACATTGTTTGTGAAACTACTTGCTTAACTTCATGAAAAATACACATAAAACACTGAGTGAGAAACTACATGCTTAGTTTCATGAAAACATATGACACCAAACTGTTTGAGACTCTACATGCTTATGTTCATGAAATCTAACGATACAACATTGTTTGTGAAACTACGTGCTTAACTCCATGAAAACTATCGATACAATACTGATTGAGAAACAACATGCTTAACTTGATGAAAACTAACGATACCAAATTGTTAGAGACACTACATGCTTTTGTTCATGAAAATTAACGATACAAGTTTGTTTGTGAAACTACTTGCTTAACTTCCTGAAAATTATCGATACAATACTGATTGAGAAACTACATGCTTAACATGATGAAAACTAACGATACCAAACTGTTTGAGACTCTACATGCTTATGTTCATGAAAACTAACGATACAACATTGTTTGTGAAACTACGCGCGTAACACCATGAAAACTAATGATAGAACACTGTTTGTGTAACTACTTGCTTAACTTCATGAAATCTACCAATACTAAACTGTGTGAGAAACTACATGCTTAATTTCATGAAAACTTACGATATAACACTGGTGGTGAAACTACCTGCTTAACTTCATGAAAACTATCGATACAATAGCGTTTGAGAAGCAACATGCTTAACTTGATGAAAACTAACGATACAAAACTATTTGCGACTGTACATGCTTATGTTCATGAAACCTAACGATACAACATTGTTTGTGAAACTACTTGCTTAACTTCATGAAAAATACACATACAACATTGAGAGAGGAACTACATGCTTAATTTCATGAAAACTTATGAAACCAAACTGTTTGAGACTCTACATGCTTATGTTCATGAAAACTAACGATGCAACATTGTTTGTGGAACTACTTGCTTAACTTCATGAAAAATTCACATAAAACACTGTGTGAGAAACTACATGTTTAATATCATGAAAACTTACGATACCAAACTGTTTGAGACTCTACATGCATATATTCATGAAAACTAACGTTACAACATTGTTTGTGAAACTATGCACTTAACTCCATGAAAACTACCAATACAACACTGCATGAGAAACTACATGGTTACTTTCATGAAAATTTACGATATACACTGGTGGTGGAACTACCTACTTAACTTCATGAAAACTATCGATACAATAGTGTTTGAGAAACAACATGCTTAACTTGATGAAAACTAACGATACCAAACTATTTGAGACTCTACATGCTTATGTTCATGAAAGGTAACGATACAACATTGTTTGTGAAACTACGCTCTTAACTCCATGAAAAGTAACGACACAACATTGTTTGTGTATCTACTTGCTTAACTTCATGAAAACTACCAATACAACACTGTGTGAGAAACTACATGCTTAATTTCATGAAAACTTACGATATAACACTGGTGGTGAAACTACCTGCTTAACTTCATGAAATCTATCGATACAATAGTGTTTGAGAAACAACATGCTTAACTTGATGTAAACTTACGATACCAAACTGTTTGAGACTCTACATGCTTATGTTCATGAAAACTAACGATACAACATTGTTTATGAAACTACGGGCTTAACACCATGAAAACTATCGATACAATGCTGTTTGAGAAACAACATGCTTATCTTGATGAAAACTAACGATAACAAACTGTTTGAGACAATACATGCTAATGTTCATGAAAACTAACGATACAAGTTTGTTTGTGAAACTACATGCTTAACTTACTGAAAACTATCGATACAATACTGATTGAGAAACAACATGCTTAAGTTGATGAAATCTAACGATACCAAAATGTTTGAGCCTCTACATGCTTAAGTTCATGAAAACCAACGATACAACATTGTTTGTGAAATTACACGCTTAATTTCATGAAAAATTACGATACCAAACTGTTTGAGACTCTACATGGTTATGTTCATGAAAACTAACGAAACAACATTGTTTGTGGAACTACTTGCTTAACTTCATGAAAAATACACATACAGCACTGTGTGAGAAACTACATGCTTAATTTCATGAAAACTTACGATACCAAACTGTTTGAGACTCTACATGCTTATGTTCATGAAAACTAACGATACAACATTGTTTGTGTAACTACTTGCTTATCTTCATGAAAAATACACATACAACACTGTGTGAGAAACTACATGCTTAATTTGATGAAAACTAACGATACAACACTGTGTGAGAAACTACATGCTTAACTTCATGAAAAATTACGATACCAAACTGTTTGAGTGTCTACATACTTATGTTCATGAAACCTAACGATACAACATTGTTTGTGAAACTACTTGCTTAACTTCATGAAAAATACACATAAAACACTGAGTGAGAAACTACATGCTTAATTTGATGAAAACATATGAAACCAAACTGTTTGAGACTCTACATGCTTATGTTCATGAAAACTAACGATACAACATTGTTTGTGAAACTACGTGCTTAACTCCATGAAAACTATCGATACAATACTGTTTGAGAAACAACATGCTTAACTTGATTAAACTAACGATACCAAACTGTTTGAGACACTACATGCTTATGTTCATGAAAACTAACGATAAAATTTATTTGTGAAACTACTTGCTTAACTTTTTGAAAACTATCGATACAATACTGATTAAGAAACAACATGCTTAACTTGATGTAAACTTACGATACCAAACTGTTTGAGACTCTACATGCTTATGTTCAAAAACTAACCACACAACTTTGTTGCACTACTTGCTTAACTTCATGAAAACTATCGATAAAATAGTGTTTGAGAAACAACATGCTTATCTTGATGAAAACTAACGATACCAAACTGTTTGAGACTCTACATGCTTATGTTCATGAAAACTAACGATACAACATTGTTTGTGAAACTACGCGCTTAACACCAGGAAAACTAATGATACAACACTGTGTGAGAAACTACATGCTTAATGTCATGAAAACTTACGATACCAAACTGTTTGAGACTCTACATGCGTATGTTCATGAAAAATAACGTTACAACATTTTTTGTGAAACTACGCACTTAACTCCATGAAAAGTAACGATACAACACTGTTTGTTTTTCTACTTGCTTAACTTCATGAAAACTACCAATATATCACTGTGTGAGAAACTTCATGCTTAATTTCATGAAAACTTACGATAAACACTGGTGGTGAATCTACCTGCTTATCTTCATGAAAACTATCGAAACAATAGTGTTTGAGAAACAACATGCTTAACTTGATATAAACTTATGATACCAAACTGTTTGAGACTCTACATGCTTATGTTCATGAAAACTAACGATACAATTTGTTTGTGATACTACTTGCTTAACTTCCTGAAAACTATCGATACAATACTGTTTGAGAAACAACATGCTTAACTTGATGAAAACTAACGATACCAAACTGTTTGAGACACTACATGCTTATGTTCATGAAAGCTAACGATACAACATTTTTTGTGTAACTAATTGCTTAACTTCATGAAAAATACACATACAACACTATGTGAGAAACTACATGCTTAATTAATGAAAACTAACGATACAACACAGTGTGAGAATCTACATGCTTAATTTCATTAAAACTTACGCTCCCAAACTGTTTGGTACTCCACATGCTTATGTTCATGATAACTAACGATACAACATTGTTTGTGAGACTACGCACTTAACTCCATGAAAAGTAACGACACAACACTGTTTGTGTATCTACTTGCTTAACTTCATGAAAACTACCAATACAACACTGTGTGAGAAACTACATGTTTAATTTCATGAAAACTTGCGATATAACACTGGTGGTGAAACTACCTGCTTAACTTCATGAAAACTATCGATACAATAGTGTTTGAGAAAAACATGCTTAACTTGATAAAAACTAACGATACCAAACTGTTTGAGACTCTACATGTTTATGTTCATGAAACATAACGATACAACATTGTTTGTGAAACTACTTGCTTAACTTCATGAAAAATACACATACAACACTATGTTAGAAACTACATGCTTAATTTGATGAAAACTAACGATACAACACTGTGTGAGAATCTACATGCTTAATTTCATGAAAACTTACGACACCAAACTGTATGAGACTCTACATGCTTATGTTCATGAACACTAACGATACTACATTGTTTGTGAACCTGCGTGCTTAACTCCATGAAAAATACACATACAACACTCTGTGAGAAAGTACATGGTTAATTTGATGAAAACTAACGATACATCACTGTGTGAGAAACTACATGCTTAATTTCAGGAAAACTTACGATACCAAACTGTTTGAGACTCTACATGCTTATGTTCATGAAAACTAACGATACAACTTTGTTTGTGAAACTACTTGCTTAACTACATGAAAAATACATATACAACACTGTGTGAGAAACTACATGCTTAATTTCATGAAAACTAACGATACAGCACTGTGTACGAAACTACATGCTTAATTTCATGAACTTACGATACCAAACTGTTTGAGGCTCTACATGCTTATGTTCATGAAAACTAACGATACAACTTTGTTTGTGAAACTACTTGCTTAACTTCATGAAAAATACACATAAAACACTGAGTGAGGAACTACATGCTTAATTTCATGAAAACTTATGAAACCAAACTGTTTGAGACCCTACATGCTTATGGTCATGAAAACTAACGATACAATTTTTTGTGAAACTACTTGCTTAACTTCATGAAAACTATCGATAAAATACTGATTGAGAAACAACATGCTTAACTTGATGAAAACTAACGATACCAAACTGTTTGAGACTCTACATGCTTATGTTCATGAAAACTAACGATACAACATTGTTTGTGAAACTACGCGCTTAACACCATGAAAAATAATGATACAATACTGTTTGTGTAACTTCTTGCTTAACTTCATGAAAACTACCAATACAACACTTTGTGAGAAACTACATGCTGAATTTCATGAAAACTTACGATATAACACTGGTGGTGAAACTACTTGCTTAACTTGATGAAAACTATCGATACAATATTGTTTGAGAAACAACATGCTTAACTTGATGAAAACTAAAGATAGCATACTGAGACTCTACCTGCTTATGTTCATGAAAACTAACGATACAACTTTGTTTGTGGAACTACTTGCTTAACTTCATGAAAAATACACATACAACACTGTGTGAGAATCTACATGCTTAATTTCATGAAAACTTACGATACCAAACTGATTGAGACTCTACATGCGTATGTTCATGAAAACTAACGTTACAACATTGTTTGTGAAACTACGCACTTAACTTTATGAAAAGTAACGATACACACTGTTTGTGTATCTACTTGCTTAACTTCATGAACACTACCAATACAACACTGTGTGAGAAACTACATGCTTAATTTCATGAAAACTTACGATAAACAATGGTGGTGAAACTACCTGCTTACTTCATGAAAACTATCGATACAATAGTGTTTGAGAAACAACATGCTTAACTTGATGAAACCTAACGATACCAAACTGTTTGAGACTCTACATGCTTATGTTCATGAAAACTAACGATACAACATTGTTTGTGAAACTACTTGCTTATCTCCATGAAAACTATGTATACAATACTGTTTGAGAAACAACATGCTTATCATGATGAAAACTAACGATACCTAACTGTTTGAGACAATACATGCTTATGTTCATGAAAACTAACGATACAATATTGTTTGTGAAACTACGTGCCTAACTCCATGAAAACTATCGATACAATACTGTTTGAGAAACAACATGCTTAACTTGATGAAAACTAACGATACCAAACTGGTTGAGACACTACATGCTTATGTTCATGAAAACTAACGATACAACATTGTTTGTGAAACTACGCGCTTAACACCATGAAAACTAATGATACAACACTGTGTGTGTAACTACTTGCTTAACTTCATGAAAAATACACATACAACACTGTGCGAAACTACATGCTTAGTTTCATGAAAATTTACGATACCAAACTGATTGAGACTCTACATGCTTATGTTCATGAAAACTAACGATACTAATTTGTTTGTGAAACTACTTGCTTAACTTCATGAAAACTATCGATCCAATACTGATTGAGAAACAACATGCTTATCTTGATGAAAACTAACGATACCAAACTGTTTGAGACTCTAAATGCTTATGTTCATGAAATCTAACGATACAACATTGTTTGTGAAACTACGCGCTTAACTTCATGAACATTACACATAAAACACTGAGTGAGAAACTACATGCTTAATTTGATGAAAACTTATGAAACCAAACTGTTTGAGACTCTACATGCTTATGTTCATGAAAACTAACGATACAACATTGTATGTGAAACTACGTGCTTAACTCCATGAAAATTAACGATAGAACACTGTTTGTGTAACTACTTGCTTAACTTCATGAAAACTACCAACACAACACTATGTGAGAAACAACATGCTTAATTTCATGAAAACTAACGACACAAGATTGTTTGTGAAACTACTTGCTTAACTTCATGAAAACTATTGATACAATACTGATTGAGAAACAACATGCTTAACTTGATGAAAACTAACGATACCAAACTGTTTGAGACTCTACATGCTCATGTTCATGAAAACTAACGATACAACATTGTTTGTGAAACTACTTGCTTAACTTCATGAAAAATACACATACAACACTGTGCGAAACTACATGCTTAGTTTCATGAAAACTTATGATACCAAACTGTTTGAGACTCTACATGCTTATGTTCATGAAAACTAATGATACAAGTTTGTTTGTGAAACTACATGCTTAACTTCATGAAAACTATCGATCCAATACTGATTGAGAAACAACATGCTTATCTTGATGAAAATTAACGATACTATACTGTTTGAGACTCTACATGCTTATGTTCATGAAAACTAACGATACAACATTGTTTGTGAAACTACGCGCTTAACACCATGAAAACTAATGATACAACACTGTTTGTGTAACTACTTGCTTAACTTCATGAAAATTACCAATACAACACTGTGTGAGAATCTACATGCTTAATTTCATGAAAACTTACGATATAACACTGGTGGTGAAACTACCTGCTTAACTTCATGAAAACTATCGATACAACAGAGATCGAGAAACAACATGTTTCACTTGATGAAAACTAACGATATCAAACTGTTTGAGACACTACATGATTATGTTCATGAAAACTAACGATACTACATTGTTTGTGAAACTGCGCGCTTAACTCCATGAAAACTAACGATACAATACTGTTTGTGTAACTACTTGCTTATCTTCATGAAAACTACCAATACAACACTGTGTGAGAAACTATATGCTTCATTTCAAGAAAACTTATGATATAACACTGGTGGTGAAACTACTTGCTTAACTTCATGAAAACTATCGATACAATACTGTGTGAGAAACTACATGCTTACCTTGATGAAAACTGACGATACCAAACTGAGACTCTACATGCTTATGTTCATGAAAACTAACGATACAACTTTGTTTGTGACACTACTTTCTTAACTTCATGAAAAATACACATACAACACTGTGTGAGAAACTACATGCTTAATTTCATGAAAACTAACGATACAACACTGTGTGAGAAACTGCATGCTTAATTTCATGAAAACTTACATTCCCAAACTGTTTGAGACTCTACATGCTTATGATCATGAAAACTAACGATACAACATTGTTTGTGTAACTACTTGCTTACCTTCATGAAAAATACACATACAACACTGTGTGAGAAACTGCATGCTTAATTGGATGAAAACTGACGATACAACACTGTGTGAGAAACTACATGCTTAATTTCATGAAAACTTATGATCCCAAACTGTTTGAGACTCTACATGCTTATGTTCATGAAAACTAACGATACAACTTTGTATGTGAAACTAAGCACTTAACTCCATGAAATGTAACGACACAACACTGTTTGTGTATCTACTTGCTTAACTTCATGAAAACTACCAATCCAACACTGTGTGAGAAACTACATGCTTAATTTCATGAAAACTTACGATATAACACTGGTGGTGAAACTACTTGCTTAACTTCATGAAAACTATCGATACAATACTGTTTGAAACAACATGCTTAACTTGATAAAAACTAACGATACCAAACTGTTTGAGACTCTACATGCTTATGTTCATGAGAACTAACGATACAACATTGTTCGTGTAACTACTTGCTTAATTTCATGAAAACTATCGATACAATACTGTTGGAGAAACAACATGCTTAACTTGATGAAAACTAACGATACCAAAGTGTTTGAGACTCTACATGCTTATGTTCATGAAAACTAACGATACATCATGGTTTGTGAAACTACGAGCTTAACTCCATGAAAACTAATGATACAACACTGTTTGTGTTACTACTTGCTTAACTTCATGATACATACTGATACAACACTGTGTGAGGAACTACAAGCTTAATTTCCGGAAAACTAACCATATAACACTGGTTGTGAAACTACTTGCTTAACTTCATGAAAACTATAGATACAATATTTTTTGAGAAACAACATGCTTAACTTGATGAAAACTAACGATGCCAAACGGTTTGATACTCTGCATGCTTATGTTAATGAAAACTAACTATACAACATTGTTTGTGAAACTACGCGCTTAACTCCATGCAAACTAATGATACAACACTTTTTGTGTAACTACCTGCTTAACTTCATGAAAACTAACGATATAACACTGGTTGTGAAACTACTTGCTTAACTTCATGAAAAGTATCGATACAATTATGTTTGAGAAACTACATGCTTATCTTGATGAAAACTAATGATACCAAACTGTTTGAGACTCTACATGCTTATGTTCATGAGAACTAACGATACAACATTGTTTGTGAAACTATGCGCTTGACTCCATGCAAACTAATGATACAACACTGTGTGAGAAACTATAAGCTAAACTTCATGAAAACTAACGATACAACACTGTTTGAGAATCTGCTTGCTTAACTTCATGAAATCTATTGATACAATACTGTTTGAGAAACAACATGCTTAACTTGGTGAAAACTAACGATACCATACTGTTTCAGACTCTACATGCTTATGTTCATGAAAACTAATGATACAAAATTGTTTGTGAAACTACGCACTTAACTCCATGCAAAGTAATGATACAACACTGTTTGTACAACTACCTGCTTAAATTCATGAAAACTAATGATATATCCCTGGTTATGAAACTATTTGCTTAACTTCATGAAAAGATTCAATACAATAGTGTTTGAGAAACAATATGCTTATCTTGATGAAAACTAATGATACCAAACTGTTTGAGACTCTACATGCTTATGTTCATGAAAACTAACGATACAACATTGTTTGTGAAACTACGCACTTAACTTCATGAAAATTCACAATACAACACTGTGTGAGAAATTACAAGCTAAACTTCATGAAAACAAACGATACAACACTGTTTGAGAAACTGATTGCTTAACTTCATGAAAACTATCGATACAATACAGTTTGCGAAACAACATGCTTAACTTGGTGAAAACAAACGATACCAAACTGTTTGAGACTCTACTTGCTTATGTTCATGAAAACTAACGATACAACATTGTTTGTGTAATTGCTTGCCTACCTTCATGAAAACTACAGATACAACACTGTGTGAGAAACTACAGGCTTAGTTTCGTGAAAACTAACGTTACAACACTGTGTGAGAATCTACATGCTTAATTTCATGAAAACTAATGTTACCAAACTGTTTGAGACTGTACATGCTTATGTTCATGAAAACTAACGATACAACATTGTTTGTGTAATTACTTGCCTAACTTCATGAAAACTACAGATACAACACTGTGTGAGAAACTACAGGCTTAGTTTCATGAAAACTAACGATAC
The DNA here is from genome assembly GCF_017639785.1 of Mesocricetus auratus. Taxonomy (NCBI): domain Eukaryota; kingdom Metazoa; phylum Chordata; class Mammalia; order Rodentia; family Cricetidae; genus Mesocricetus; species Mesocricetus auratus. The sequence goes on from NW_024430469.1 coordinate 35,551, forward strand.
AACACTGTGTGAGAATCTACATGCTTAATTTCATGAAAACTTACCATACAACACTCTGTGAGAAACTACATGCTTAATTTCATGAAAATTTACGATACCAAACTTTTTGAGACTCTACATGCTTAAGTTCATGAAAACTAACGATACAGCATTGTTTGTGAAACTACGCGCTTAACTCCATGAAAACTAATGCTACAACACTGTTTGTGTAACTACGGCTTAACTTCATGAAAATTAACGATATAACACTGGTTCTGAAACTACTTGCTTAACTTCATGAAAACTATCGATACAATAGTGTTTGAGAAACAATATGCTTACCTTGATGAAAACTAACAATACCAAACTGTTTGAGACTCTACATGCTTATGTTCATGAAAACTAACGATACAACATTGTTTGTGTAATTACTTGCTTAACTTCATGAAAACAACGATACAACACTGTGTGAGAAACTACATGCTTAATTTCATGAAAACTTACCATACAACACTCTGTGAGAAACTACATACTTAATTTCATGAAAACTAACGATATATCCCTGGTTGTGAAACTATTTGCTTAACTTCATGAAAAGATTCAATACAATAGTGTTTGAGAAACAATATGCTTATCTTGATGAAAACTAATGATACCAAACTGTTTGAGACTCTACATGCTTATGTTCATGAAAACTAACGATACAACATTGTTTGTGGAACTACTTGCTTAACTTCATGAAAAATACACATACAACACTGTGTGAGAAACTGCATGCTTAATTTCATGAAAAAGTATGATACCAAACTGTTTGAGACTCCACATGCTTAGGTTCATGAAAACTAACGATACAACATTGTTTGTGAAACTCCGCACTTAACTTCATGAAAATTCACAATACAACACTGTGTGAGAAACTACAAGCTAAACTTCATGAAAACAAACGATACAACACTGTTTGAGAAACTGCTTGCTTAACTTCATGAAAACTATCGATACAATACAGTTTGAGAAACAACATGCTTAACTTGGTGAAATCTAACGATACCAAACTGTTTGAGACTCTACATGCTTATGTTCATGAAAACTAACGATACAACATTGTTTGTGTAATTACTTGCCTACCTTCATGAAAACTACAGATACAACACTGTGTGAGAAACTACAGGCTTAGTTTCGTGAAAACTAACGTTACAACACTGTGTGAGAATCTACATGCTTAATTTCATGAAAACTAATGTTACCAAACTGTTTGAGACTGTACATGCTTATGTTCATGAAAACTAACGATACAACATTGTTTGTGTAATTACTTGCCTAACTTCATGACAACTACAGATACAACACTGTGTGAGAAACTACAGGCTTAGTTTCATGAAAACTAACGATACAACACTGTGTGAGAATCTACATGCTTAATTTCATGAAAACTAATGTTACCAAACTGTTTGAGACTGTACATGCTTATGTTCATGAAAACTAACGATACAACATTGTTTGTGTAATTACTGCTTAAATTCATGAAAACAACCGATACAACACTGTGTGAGAAACTACATGCTTAATTTCATGAAAACTTACCATACAACACTCTGTGAGAAACTACATGCTTAATTTCATGAAAATTTACGATACCAAACTTTTTGAGACTCTACATGCTTAAGTTCATGAAAACTAACGATACTGCATTGTTTGTGAAACTACGCGCTTAACTCCATGAAAACTAATGCTACAACACTGTTTGTGTAACTACGGCTTAACTTCATGAAAATTAACGATATAACACTGGTTCTGAAACTACTTGCTTAACTTCATGAAAACTATCGATACAATAGTGTTTGAGAAACAATATGCTTAACTTGATGAAAACTAACAATACCAAACTGTTTGAGACTCTACATGCTTATGTTCATGAAAACTAACGATACAACATTGTTTGTGTAATTACTTGCTTAACTTCATGAAAACAACCGATACAACACTGTGTGAGAAACTACATGCTTAATTTCATGAAAACTTACCATACAACACTCTGTGAGAAACTACATGCTTAATTTCATGAAAATTTACGATACCAAACTTTTTGAGACTCTACATGCTTAAGTTCATGAAAACTAACGATACAGCATTGTTTGTGAAACTACGCGCTTAACTCCATGAAAACTAATGATACAACACTGTTTGTGTAACTACCTGCTTAACTTCATGAAAATTAACGATATAACACTGGTTGTGAAACTACTTGCTTAACTTCATGAAAACTATCGATACACTACTGTTTGAGAAACAACATGCTTAACTTGATGAAAACTAACGGTACCAAACTGTTTGAGACTCTACATGCTTATGTTCATGAAAACTAATGATACAACTTTGTTTGTCAAACTACACGCTTAACTTCTTGAAAATTCACAATACAACACTGTGTGAGAAACTACAAGCAAACCTTCATGAAAACTAATGATACAACTCTGTTTGAGAATCTGCTTTCTTAACTTCATGAAAACTATCGATACAATACTATTTGAGATACAACATGCTTAACATGGTCAAAACTAACGATACCAAACTGTTTGAGACTCTACATGCTTATGTTCATGAAAACTAATGATACAACATTGTTTGTGTAACTACTTGATTAACTTCATGAAAAATACACATACAGCACTTTGTGAGAAACTATATGCTTAATTTCATGAAAACTAACGATACAACACTGTGTGAGAAACTGCAAGCTAAACTTCATGAAAACTAACGATACAACACTGTTTGAGAATCTGCTTGCTTAACGTCATGAAAACTATCGATACAATACTCTTTGAGAAACAACATGCTTAACTTAGTGAAAACTAACGATACCAAACTGTTTGAGACTCTACATGCTTATGTTATTGAAAACTAACGATACAACCTTTTTTTGTGTAAATACTTGCTTAACTTCATGAAAACTACAGATACAACACTTTGTGAGGATATACTTTCTTAATTTCTTGAAAACTAATGATACAAAACTGTGTGAGAAACTACAGGCCTAACTTGGTGAAAACTAACGATACCAATCTGTTTGACACTTTACATACTTATGTTCATGAAAACTAACGATACCATATTGTTTGTGAAACTGCGCGCTTAAATTCATGAAAACTACCGATACAAAACTGTGTGAGAAACTACTTACTTAATTTGATGAATACTAATGATATAACACTGGTTGTGAAACTACTTGCTTAACTTTATGAAAACTACCGATACAATAGTGTTTTAGAAACAACATGCTTAACTTGATGAAAACTAATGATACCAAACTATTTGAGACTCTATAGGCTTATGTTTATGAAAACTAACGATACAACATTGTTTATGAAACTATATGCTTAACTTCATGTAAATTCACAATAAAACACTGTGTGAGAAACTACAAGCTAAACATCATTAAAACTAACGATACAACACTATTTGAGGACCTGATTGCTTAACTTCATGAAAACTATCTATACAAAAGTGTTTATGAAACTACTTGCTGAACGTGGTGAAAACTAACGATACCAAATCTTTGAGACTCTCCATGCTTATGTTCATGAAAAATAACGATACAACATTGTTTGTGTAACTACTTGCTTAATTTCATGAAAACTACAGATACAACACTGTGTGAGAAACTACATGCTTAATTTCATGAAAACTAACGATATAACACTGGTTGTGAAACTATTTGCTTAACTACATGAAAACTATCGATACAAAAGTGTTTGAGAAACAACATGCTTAACATGATGAATACTACCGATGCCAAACTGTTTGAGACTATACATGCTTATGTTCATTAAAACTAACGATACAACATTGTTTGTGTAACTACTTGCTTACTTCATGAAAACTACAGATACAACACTGTGTGAGAAACTACATGCTTAATTTCATGAAAACTAACAATACAACACTGTGTGAGAAACTACATATTTAATTTCATGAAAACTAACGATACATCCCTGGTTGTGAAACTATTTGCTTAACTTCATGAAAAGATTCAATACAATAGTGTTTGAGAAACAATGTGCTTATCTTGATGAAAACTAATGATACCAAACTGTTTGAGACTCTACATGCTTATGTTCATGAAAACTAACGATACAACATTTTTTGTGAAACTACGAACTTAACATCATGAAAATTCACAATACAACACTGTGTGATAAACTACAAGCTAAACTTCATGAAAACATACGATACAACACTGTTTGAGAAACTGCTTGCTTAACTTCATGAAAACTATCGATACAATACAGTTTGAGAAACAACATGCTTAACTTGGTGAAAACTAACGATACCAAACTGTTTGAGACTCTACATGCTTATGTTCATGAAAACTAACGATACAACATTGTTTGTGTAATTACTTCCCTACCTTCATGAAAACTACAGATACAACACTGTGTGAGAAACTACAGGCTTAGTTTCGTGGAAACTAACGTTACAACACTGTGTGAGAATCTACATGCTTAATTTCATGAAAACTAATGTTACCAAACTGTTTGAGACTGTACATGCTTATGTTCATGAAAACTAACGATACAACATTGTTTGTGTATTTACTTGCCTAACTTCATGAAAACTACAGATACAACACTGTGTGAGAAACTACAGGCTTAGTTTCATGAAAACTAACGATACAACCCTGTGTGAGAATCTACATGCTTAATTTCATGAAAACTAATGTTACCAAACTGTTTGAGACTGTACATGCTTATGTTCATGAAAACTAACGATACAACATTGTTTGTGTAATTACTTGCTTAACTTCATGAAAACAACCGATACAACACTGTGTGAGAAACTACATGCTTAATTTCATGAAAACTTACCATACAACACTCTGTGAGAAACTACATGCTTAATTTCATGAAAATTTACGATACCAAACTTTTTGAGACTCTACATGCTTAAGTTAATGAAAACTAACGATACAGCATTGTTTGTGAAACTACGCGCTTAACACCATGAAAACTAATGCTACAACACTGTTTGTGTAACTACGGCTTAACATCATGAAAATTAACGATATAACACTGGTTCTGAAACTACTTGCTTAACTTCATGAAAACTATCGATACAATAGTGTTTGAGAAACAATATGCTTAACTTGATGAAAACTAACAATACCAAACTGTTTGAGACTCTGCATGCTTATGTTCATGAAAACTAACGATACAACATTGTTTGTGTAACTACTTGCTTAATTTCATGAAAACAACAGATACAACACTATGTGAGAAACTACATGCTTAATTTCATGAAAACTAACGATACAACACTGTGTGAGAAACTACATGCTTAATTTCATGAAAACTTACAATACCAAACTTTTTGAGACTCTACATGCTTATGTTCATGAAAACTAACGATACAACATTGTTTGTGAAACTACGCGCTTAACTCCATGAAAACTAATGATACAACACTGTTTGTGTAACTACCTGCTTAACTTCATGAAAATGAACGATATAACACTGGTTGTGAAACTACTTGCTTAACTTCATGAAAACTATCGATACACTACTGTTTGAGAAACAACATGCTTAACTTGGTGAAAATTAACGATACCAAACTGTTTGAGACTCTACATGCTTATGTTAATGAAAACTAACGATACAACATTGTTTGTGAAACTAAGCGCTTAACTCCATGAAAATACATGATACAACACTGTGTGAGAAACTACAAGGTAATCTTCATGATAACTAACGATACAACACTGTTTGAGAATCTGCTTGCTTACCTTCATGAAACCTAACGATATAACACTGTGTGAGAAACTACAAGCTTAACTTCATGACAACTATCGATACAACACTGTGTGAGAATCTACTTGCTTCACCAGAGGAAATCTTTCGGTACCAATCTGATTGAGGATCTACATGCTTATCTTTATGAAAACTAACGATAAAAAACTGTTTGTGAAACTACTTGCTTAACTTCATGAAAACTAATGATACAACTCTGTGTGAGAAACTACATGCATAACTTCATGAAAAGTAACGATAAAATCCTGGTTGTGAACCTACTTGCTTAACTCCATGAAAACTAATGATACAACACTGTTTGTGTACCTACTCTGTTAATTTCAAGAAAAGTAACGATAAAATCCTGGTTGTGAAACTACTTGCTTAACTCCGTATAAACTAATGATACAACACTATTTGTGTAACTACTTGCTTAATTTCATGAAAAGTAACGATAAAAACTGGTTGTGAAACTACTTGCTTAACTTCATGAAAGCTATCGATACAACACTGAGTGAGACTCTACTTGCTTAACCTGAGGAAAACTAACGATAACAAACTTATTGATAATCTACATGCTTATGTTCATGAAAACTAACAATACAACATTGTTTGTGAAACTACGCGCTTAACTTCATTAAAAGTCACAATACAACACTGTGTGAGAAACTACAATCTAAACTTCATGAAAGCTAATGATACAAGAATGATTGAGAATCTGCTTGCTTAACTTCAGGAAACCTAACGATATAAAACTGAGTGAGAAACTACAAGCTTAACTTCATGAAACTATTGATACAACACTATGTGAGAAACTACATGCTGAACATGATGAAAACTAACGATACCAAACTCTCTGAGAATCTACATGCTTATCTTCTTGAAAACTTACGATACAACATTGTTTGTGAAACTACTTGCTTAACTCCTGAAAACTAATGTACAACAGTCTATGAGAAAATACATTTTTTATTTCATGAAAAGTAATGATACAATCCTGTTGGTGAAACTGCATGCTTAACTCCATGAAAACTAATGATACAACTCTGATTCTGTATCTACTTGCTTAATTTCATGAAAAGTAACGATAAAATCCTGGTTGTGAAACTACTTGCTTAACTCCATGAAAACTAATGATACAACCCTGTTTGTGTAACTACTTGCTTAATTTCATGAAAAGTAACAATAAAATCCTGGTTGTGAAACTACTTGCTTAACTCCATGAAAACTAATGATACAACACTGTTTGTGTAACTATTTGCTAAATTTCATGAATTGTAACGATAAATTAATGGTTGTGAAACTATTTGCTTAACTTCATTAAAACTATCGATATAACACTGAGTGAGACTCTACTTGCTCAACCAGATGAAAACGAACGATACCAAACTGATTGAGAAACTACATGCTAAACTTCATGAAAACTAACGATACAACATTGTTTGTGAAACTACGTGCTTAACTTAATGAAAATTCACAATACAAAACTGTGTGAGAAACTACAACTAAACTTCATGAAAACTAACGATACAACACTGTTTGAGAATCTGCTTGCTTAACTTCATGAAACCTAACGATATAACAGTGTGTGAGAAAATACAAGCTTAACATCATGACAATTATCGATACAACACTGTGTGAGAATCTACTTGCTTAAACAGATGAAAACTAACGGTAACAAACTGATTGAGAATCTACATGCTTATCTTTATGAAAACTAACAATAAAAATCTGTTTGTGAAACTACTTGCTTGACTACATGAAAACTAATGATACAACACTGTGTGAGAAAATACATGCTTAATTTCATGAAAAGTAACGATACAATCCTGGTTGTGAAACTACTTGCATAACTTCATGAAACTATCGATACAACACTGTGTGAGAAACTACATGCTTGAAATGATGAAAACTAACGATACATAACTGTCTGAGAATCTACATGCTTATCATCATGAAAATTAACGATACAACTTTGTTTGTGTAACTATGCGCTTAACATCATGAAAACTAACGAAACAACACTGTTTGTGTATCTACTTGCTTAACTTCATGAAAACTACCGATACAATACTGTGTGAGAAACTACATGCTTAATTTCACAAAAACTAACGATATAACACTGGTTGTGAACATACTTGCTTAACTTCATGAAAAATACTGATACAATACTGTTTGAGAAACAACAGGCTTAACTTGATGAAAACTAATGATACCAAACTGTTTGAGACTCTACATGCTTATGTTCATGAAAACTAACCATACAACATTGTTTGTGAAACTGCGCACTTAACTCCATGAAAAGTAATGATACAAGACTGTTTGTGTAACTACTTGCTTAACTTCATGAAAACTACCGATACAATACTGTGTGAGAAACTACATAGATAATTTCATGAAAGCTAACGATACAACACTGTGTGAGAAACTACATGCTTAATTTCATGAAAACTAATGATATAACACTGGTTGTGAAACTACTTGCTTAACTTCATGAACTTTACCGATACAATACTGTATGAGAAACAACAAGCTTAACTTGATGAAAACCAACGATACCAAACTGTTTGAGACTCTACATGCTTATGTTCATGAAAACTGACGAGACAACATTGTTTGTGAAACTACACGCTTAACTCCATGAAAAGTAATGATACAACACTGTTTGTGTAATTACCTGCTTAACTTCATGAAAACTAACGATACAACACTGTTTGAGAATCTGCTTGCTTAACTTCATGAAACAGAACGATATAACACTGTGTGAGAAACTACAATCTTAACTTCATGAAACTATCTATACAACACTGAGTGAGAAACTACATGCTTTACATGATAAAACCTAACGATACCAAACTGACTGAGAATCTACATGCTTATCTTCAAGAAAACTAACGACACAACATTGTTTGTGAAGCTTCGCGCTTAACTCCATGAAAACTAAGGCTACAACACTGTTTGTGTAACTACTTGATTAAGTTCATGAAAACTAAAGATATAACACTGGTTGTGAAACTACTTACATATCTTCATGAAAACTATTGATACAATATTGTTTGAGAAACAACATGCTTGACGTGAAGAAAACTAAGGATACCAAACTGTTTGAGACTCTACATGCTTATGTTCATGAAAACTAACGATACAACATTGTTTGTGAAACTACTTGCTTAACTTCATGAAAACTAACGATACAACACTGTTTGAGAATCTGCTTGCTTAACTTCATGTAACCTAACTATATAACACTGTGTGAGAAACTTCAAGCTTAACTTCATGAAACTATCGATACAACACTTTGTGCAAAACTTCATGCTTAACATGATGAAATCTAACGATACCAACCTGTCTGAGAATCTACATGCTTATATTCTGAAAAGTAACAATACAACATTGTTTGTGAAACCACGCGCTTAACTTAATGAAAATTCACAACACAACAATGTGTGAGAAACTACAAGTTAAACTTCATGAAAACTAACGAAACAACACTGTTTGAGAATCTGCTTGCTTAACTTCATGAAACCTAACGATATAACACTGTGTGAGAACCTACAAGCTTAACTTCATGACAACGATCGACACAACACTGTGTGAGAATCTACTTGCTTAACCAGATGAAAACTAACTATACCAAACTGATTGAGAATCTACATGCTTATCTTTATGAAAACTAACGATAAAAAACTGTGAAACTACTTGCATAACTTCATGAAAACTATCGATACAACACTGTTTGTGTAACTACTTGCTTAATTTCATGAAAAGTAACGATTAAATCCTGGTTGTGAATCTACTTGCTTAACTCCATGAAAACTAATGAGACAACACTCTATGTGTAACTACTTGCTTAATTTCATGCAAAGTAACGATAAAATCCTGGTTGTGAAACTACTTGCTTACCTTCATGAAAACTATCGATACAACACTGAGTGAGACTCTACTTGCTTAACGTGATGAAAACTAACAATACCAAACTGATTGAGAAACTACAAGCTAAACTTCATGAAAACTAACGATACAACATTTTTTGTGAAACCACTTGCATAACTCCATGAAAACTAATGATACAACAGTGTGTGGGAATATACATTCTTAATTTCATGAAAAGTAATGATATAACACTGGTTGTGAAACTACTTGCTTTACTTCATGAAAACTATCGATACAATACTGTTTGAGAAACAACATGCTTAACTTGATGAAGACTAACGATACCAAACTGTTTGAGACTCTACATGCTTATGTTCATTAAAACTTACGATATAACACTGGTGGTGAACTACTTGCTTAACTTCATGAAAACTATCGATACAATAGTGTTTGACAAACAACAACTTAACTTGATGAAAACTAACGATACCAAACTGTTTGAGACTCTACATGATTATGTTAATGAAAACTAACGACACAACTTTGTTTGTGACACTACTTGCTTAACTTCATGAAAACTATCGATACAATAGTGTTTGAGAAACAACATGCTTAACTTGAAGAAAACTAACGATACCAAACTGTTTGAGACTTTACATGCTCATGTTCATGAAAACTAACGATACTACATTGTTAGTGAAACTACATCTTTAACTCCATGAAAACTAACGACACAACACTATTTGTGTAACACTTGCTTAACTTCATGAAAACTACCAATACAACACTGTGTGAGAAACTACCAGCTTAATTTCATGAAAACTTACGATATAACACTGGTGGTGAAACTACTTGCTTAACTTCATGAAAACTATCGATACAATACTGTTTGAGAAACAACATGATAACTTGATGAAAACTAACGATACCAAACTGTTTTAGACTCTACATGCTTATGTTCATGAAAATTAACGATACAACTTTGTTTGTGAAACTACTTGCTTAACTTCATGAAAACTATCAATACAATAGTGTTTGAGCAACAACATGCTTAACTTGATGAAAACAAATGACACCAAACTGTTTGAGGCTCTAAATGCTTATGTTCCTAAAAACTAACGATACTATATTGTTTGTGAAGCTGCGCGCTTAACTCCATGAAAACTACCTATACAAAACTGTGTAAGTACTTGCTTAACTTCATGAAATCTACCAATACAACACTGTGTGAGAAACTACATGCTTAATTTCATGAAAACTAACGATATAACACTGGGTGTGAAACTATTTGCTTAACTTCATGAAAACTATCGATATAATACTGTTTGAGAAACAACATGCTTAACTTGATGAAAACTAACGATACCAAACTGTTTGAGAATCTACATGCTTATGTTCATGAAAAATAACAATAGATACAATAGTGTTTGAGAAACAGCTTGGTTAACTTGATGAAAACTAACGATACCAAACTGGTTGAGACTCTACATGCTTATGTTCATGAAAATTAACGATACAACATTATTTGTGACACTACACGCTTAACTACATGAAAACTAACGATACAAAACTCTTTGTGTAACTAGTTGCTTAACTTCATGAAAACTACCAGTACAACACTGTGTGAGAAACTACATGCTTAATTTCATGCCAACTTACGATATAACACTGGTGGTGAAACTACTTGCTTAACTTCATGAAAAGTATCGATACAATGCTGTTTAAGAAACAACATGCTTAACTTGATGAAAACTAACGATAGCAAACTGTTGAGACTCTACATGCTGATGTTCATGAAAACTAACGATACAACTTTGTTTGTGACACTACTTGCTTAACTTCATGAAAACTATCGATACAATAGTGTTTGAGAAAGAACATGCTTAACTTGATGAAAACTAACGATACCAAACTGTTTGAGACTCTATATGCTTATGTTCATGAAAACTAACGATACAACATTGTTTGTGTAACTACTTGCTTAACTAGATGAAATATACACATACAAAACTGTGTGAGAAACTACATGCTTGATTTCATGAAAACTAACGATACAACACTGTGTGAGAAACTACATGCTTAATTTCATGAAAACTTACGATACCAAACTGTTTGAGACTCTACATGCTAATGTTCATGAAAACTAATGATACAACATTGTTTGTGAAACTACGCGCTTAACACCATGAAAACTAATGATACAACACTGTTTGTGTAACTACCTGCTTAACTTCATGAAAACTAACGATATAACACTGGTTGTGAAACTACTATCGAAACAATAGTGTTTGAGAAACAACATGCTTAAGTTGATGAAAACAAATGATACCAAACTGTTTGAGACTTTAAATGCTTATGTTCATGAAAATTAACGATACTAGATTGTTTGTGAAACTGCGCGCTTAACTCCATGAAAACTAACGATACAACACTCTTTGGTAACTACTTGCTAAATTTCATGAAAACTACCAATACAACACTGTGTGAGAAACTACATGCTTAATTTCATGAAAACTAACGATACAACTTTGTTTGTGAAACTTTGCGCTTAATTCCATGAAAACTAACGATACAAAACTGTTTGTGTAACTACTTGCTTAACTTTATGAAAACTACCAATACAACACTGTGTGAGAAACTACATGCTTAACTTGATGAAAACTAACGATACCAAACTGTTTGAGACTCTACATGCTTATGTTCATGAAAACTAACGATACAACATTGTTTGTGTAACTACTTGCTTAACTTCATGAAAACTATCGATACAATAGTGTGGAGAAACAACTTGCTTAACTTGATTAAAACTTACGATACCAAACTGTGTGAGACTCTACATGCATATGTTCATGAAAACTAACGATACTACATTGTTTGTGAAACTGCGCGCTTAAATCCATGAAAAATGACGATACAACACTGTTTGTGTAACTACTTGCTTAATTTTATGAAAACTACCAATACAACACTGTGTGAGAAACTACAGGCTTAATTTCATGAAAACTAACGATATAACACTGGTTGTGAAACTACTTGGTTAACTTCATGAAAATTTTCGATAAAATACTGTTTGAGAAACAATTTGCTTAACTTGAGGAAAACTAAAGATACCCAACTGTTTGAGACTCTACATGCTTATGTTCATGAAAACTAACGATGCAACATTGTGTAATTACTTGCTTAACTTCATGAAAATACATAATACAACACTGTGTGAGAAACTACAAGCTAAACTTCATGAAAACTAACGATACAACACTGTTTGAGAATCTGCTTGCTTAACTTCATGAAAACTATCGATACAATACTGTTTGAGAAACAACATGCTTATCTTTGTGGAAACTAACGATACCAAACTGTTAGCGACTCTAAATGCTTATGTTCATGAAAACTAACGATACAACATTGTTTGTGTAACTACTTGCTTAACTTCATGAATACTATCGATACAATAGTGTTTTAGAAACAACATGCTTAACTTGATGAAAAAAAATGATACCAAAATGTATAAGACTCTACATGCTTATGTTCATAAAAACTAACGATACAACATTGCTTCTGAAGCTACGCGCTTAACTTCATGAAAATTCACAATTCAACACTGTGTGAGAAACCACAAGCTAAACTTCATGAAAACTAACGACACAACACTGTTTGAGAATCTGCTTGCTTAACTTCATGAAAACTATCGATACAATACTGTTTGAGAAACAACATGCTTAACTTGATGAAAACTAACGAAACCAAACTATTTGAGACTCTACATGCTTATGTTCATGAAAACTAACGATACAACATTGTTCGTGAAACTACGCACTTAACTTCATGAAAATTCACAATACAACACGGTGTGAGAAACTACAAGCTAAACTTCATGAAAAATAACGATACAACACTGTTTGAGAATCTGCTTGCTTAACTTCATGAAAACTATCGATACAATACTGTATGAGAAACAACATGCTTAACTTGGTGTAAACTAACGATACCAAACTGTTTGAGACTCTACATGCTTATGTTCATTAAAAGTTACGATGCAACATTGTTTGTGTAATTACTTGCTTAACCTCATGAAAACTACAGATACAACACTGTGTGAGAAAATACAGGCTTAATTTCATGAAAACTGACGATACAACACTGTGTGAGAAACTACATTCTTAAATTCATTAAAACGAACGATACCAAAATGTTTGAAACTCTACATGCTTATGTTCATGAAAACTAACAATACAACATTATTTTTGAAACTACGCGCTTAACTCCATGAAAACTAATCATACAACACTGTTTGTGTAACTACTTGCTTAACTTCATGAAAACTACCGATACAACACTGTGTGAGAAACTACATGCTTAATTTCATGAAAACTAACGATATAACACTGGTTGTGAAACTACTTGCTTAACTTCATGAAAACTATCGATGCAATACTGTTTGAGATACACCATGCTTAACTTGATGACAACTAACGATACCAAACCGTTTGAGAATTTACATGCTTATGTTCATGAAAACTAACGATACAATATTGTTTGTGAAGCTACCCGCTTAACTCTATGAAAATTAATGATACAACACTGTTTTTGTAACTACCTGCTTAACTTCATGAAAACAAACGATATAACACTGGTTGTGAGTCTACTTGCTTAACTTCATGAACACTATCGATACAATTGTGTTTGAGAGACAACATGCTTAACATGATGAAAAAAAATGATACCAAACTGTTTGAGACTCCACATGTTTATGTTCATGAAAACTAACGATACAACATTGTTTGTGAAACCACGAGCTTAACTTCATGAAAATTCACAATACAACACTGTGTGAGAAACTACAAGCTAAACTTCATGAAAACTTACGATACCAAACTGTTTGAGACTCTAATTGCTTATGTTCATGAAAACTAATGATACAACCTTGTTTGTGTAACTACTTGCTTAACTTCATGAAAACTATCGATACAATACTGTTTGAGAAACAACATGCTTAACTTGAGGTAAATTAACGAAACCAAACTGTTTGAGACTCTATATGCTTATGTTCATGAAAACTAACGATACTTCATTGTTTGTGAAACCACGCGCTTACCTCCATGAAAAATAACGATACAACACTGTTTTTGTAACTACTTGCTTAACTTCATGAAAACTACCGATACAACACTGTGTCAGAAACTGCATGCTTAATTTCATGAAAACTATCGATATAAAACTGGTTGTGAGACTACTTGCTTAACTTCATGTAAACTATCGATACAATACTGTTTGAGAAACACAATGCTTAACTTGATGACAACTAACGATTCAAAACTGTTTGAGAATCTACATGCTTATGTTCATGAAAACAAACGATACAACATTGTTTGTGAAACTACGCACTTAACTCCATGCAAACTAATGATACAACACTGTTTGTGTAATTACCTTCTTAACTTCATGAAAACAAACGATATAACACTGGTTGTGAAACTACTTGCTTAACTTCATGGAAAGTATCGATACAATACTGTTTGAGAAACAACATGCTTATCTTGGTGAAAACTAACGATACCAAACTGTTTGAGACTCTACATGCTTATGTTCTTAAAACTAACGATACACCATTTTTTGTGTAAATACTTGCTTAACTTCATGAAATCTATCGATACAATACTGTTTGAGAAACAACATGCTTAACTTGATGAAAATTAATGATACCAAACTGTTTGAGACTCTACATGCTTATGTTCATGAAAACTAACGATACAACACTCTTTGTGTAACCACTAGCTTTACTTCATGAAAACTACTGATACAACACTGTGTGAGAAACTACATACTTAATTTCATGAAAACTAACGATACAGCATTTTTTGTGTAATTACTTGCTTATCTTCATGAAAACTACAGATACAACACTGTGTGAGAAACTACAAGCTTAATTTCATGAAACCTAAAAATACAACACTGTGTGAGAAACTACATGCTTAATTTCATGAAAATAACGATACCAAAGTGTTTGAGACTCTACATGCTTATGTTCATGAAAACTAACGATACAACAATGTTTGTGAAACTACGTGCTTAACTCCATGAAAACTAACGATACAACACTGTTTGTGGAACTACTTGCTTAACTTCAGGAAAACTACCGATACAACACTGTGTGAGAATCTGCTTGCTTAACTTCATGAAAACTATCAATACAAGACTGTTTGAGAAACAACATGCTTAACTTGATGAAATTTAACGATATCAAACTGTTTGAGACTCTACATGGTTATGTTCATTAAAAATAACGATACAATATTGTTTGTGTAATTACTTGCTAAACTTCATGAAAACTACAGATACAACACTGTGTGATAAACTACAAGCTTAATTTCATGAAAACTAAAAATACAACACTGTGTGAGAAACTACATGCTTAATTTCATGAAAATAACGATACCAAACTGTTTGAGACTCTACATGCTTATGTTCATGAAAACTAACGATACAACATTTTTTGTGAAACTATGTGCTTAAATCTATGAACACTAACGATACAACACTGTTTGTGTAACTACTTGCTTAATTTCAGGAAAACTACTGATACAACATTGCGTGAGAAACTACATGCTAAATTTCATGAAAACTAACGATACAATACTGTTTGAGAAACAGCATGCTTAAACTGATGAAAACTAACGATACCAAACTGTTTGAGACTCTACATGCTTATGTTCATGAAAACTAACGACACAACATTTTTTGTGAAACTAGGCGTTTAAATTCATGAAAATTCACAATAGAACACTATGTGAAAAAGTACAAGCTAAACTTCATGAAAAATAACGATACAACACTGTGTGAGAATCTGCTTTCTTAATTTCCTGAAAACTATCGATACAATACTGTTTGAGAAACAACATGCTAAACTTGGTGAAAACCAACGATAACAATCTCTTTGAAACTCTACATGCTTATGTTCATGAAAACTAACGATACAACATTGTTTGTTTAACTACTTGCTTAACTTCATGAAAACTACGATACAATACTGTTTGAGAAACCACATGCTTAACCTGATGAAAACTAATGATACCAATCTGTTTGAGACTCTACATGCTTATGTTCATGAAAACTAACGATACAACATTGTTTGTGACACCACACGCTTACCTCCATGAAAACTAACGATACAACAATGCTTGTGTAACTACTTGCTTAACTTCATGTACACTGCCGACACAACACTGTGTGAGAAACTACATACTTAATTTCAAGAAAAATAACGATACAACACAGGTTGTGAAACGACTTGCGTAACTTCATGAACACTATCGATACAATAGTGTTTGAGAAAGAACATGCTTAATATGATGAAAACTAATGATGCCAAACTGTTTGAGACGCTACATGCTTATGTTCATGAAAACTAACGATACAACATTGTTTGTGAAACTACGCGCTTAACTTCATG
The DNA here is from genome assembly GCF_017639785.1 of Mesocricetus auratus. Taxonomy (NCBI): domain Eukaryota; kingdom Metazoa; phylum Chordata; class Mammalia; order Rodentia; family Cricetidae; genus Mesocricetus; species Mesocricetus auratus. The sequence goes on from NW_024430469.1 coordinate 52,633, forward strand.
AAATTCACAATACAACACTATGTGAGAAACTACAAGCTAAACTTCATGAAAACTAACGATACAACACTGTTTGAGAATCTGCTTGCTTAACTTCATGAAAACTATCGATACAATACTGTTTGAGAAACAACATTCTTAACTTGATGAAAATTAACGATACCAAACTTTTTGAGACTCAACATGCTTATGTTCATGAAACCAAACGATACAACATTGTTTGTGAAAGTACACGCTTAACTTCATGAAAATACACATTACAACACTGTGTGAGAAACTACAAGCTAAACTTCATGAAAACTAAAGATACAACACTGTTTGAGAATCTGCTTGCTTAACTTCATGAAAACTATCGATACAATACTGTTTGAGAAACAACATGCTTAACTTGATGAAAATTAACGATACCAAACCGTTTGAGACTCTACATGCTTATGTTCATGAAAACTAAAGATACAACATTGTTTGTGTAACTACTTGGTTTAATTCATGAAAACTATCGATACAATACTGTTTGAGAAACAACATGCTTAACTTGATGAAAATTAACGAGACCAAACTGTTTGAGACTCTACATGCTTATGTTCATGAAAACTAACGATACAACATTGTTTGTGGAATTATTTGCTTAACTTCATGAAAACTACAGATACAACGTTGTGTGAGAAACTACAGCCTTAATTTCATGAAAACTAACGATATAACACAGGTTGTGAAACTACGTGCTTAACTTCATGAAAATTCACAATACAACACTGTGTGAGAAACTACAAGCTTAATTTCATGAAAACTAACGATGCAACACTGTTTGAGAATCTGCTTGCATAACTTCATGAAAACTATCAATACAATACTGTTTGAGGAACAACATGCTTAACTTGGTGAAAACTAACGATACCAAACTGTTTGAGACTCTACATGCTTATGGTCATGAAAACTAACGATACAACATTGTTTGTGTAATTACTTGCTTAACTTCATGAAAACTACAGATACAACACTGTGTGAGAAACTACAGGCTTAATTTCATGAAAACTAATGATACCAAACTGTTTGAGACTCTACATGCTTATGTTCATGAAAACGAACGATACAACATTGTTTGTGTAACTACTTGCTTAACTTCATGAAAACTATGTATACAATACTGTTTGAGAAACAACATGCTTAACTTGATGAAAATTAACGATACCAAACTGTTTGTGACTCTACATGCTTATGTTCATGGAAACTGAAGATATAATATTTTTTGTGTAATTACTTGCATAACTTCATGAAAACTACAGATACAACACTGTGTGAGAAACTACATACTTAATTTCATGAAAAAAAACGATATAACACATGTTGTGAAACTACTTGCTTAACTTCATGAAAACTATCGATTCAATACTGTTTGAGAAAAAACATGCTTAACTTGATGAAAACTAATGATACCAAACTGTTTGAGACTCTACATGCTTATGTTCATGAAAACTAACGACTCAACATTGTTTGTGAAACGACGCAGTTAATTCCATAAAAACTAACGATACAACACTTTTTGTGTAACTGCTTTCTAAACTTCATGTAAACTACCTATACAACAATGTGTGAGAAACTACATGCTTAATTTCATGAAAACTAACGATATAACACTGGTTGTGAAACTACTTGCTTAACATCATGAAAAATATCGATGCAATACTGTTTGAGAAACAACATACTTAACTTGATGAAAACTAACGATACCAAACTGTTTGAGACTCTACATGCTTATGTTCTTGAAAACTAACGATACAACATTGTTTGTGAAACTACATGCTTAACTCCATGCAATCTAATGATATTACACTCTTTGTGTAAGTACCTGCTTAACTTCATGAAACCTAATTATATAACACTGGTTTTGAAACTACTTGCTTAATTTCATGAAAATTATCGATACAATAGTGTTTGAGAAACAACATGCTTATCTTGATGAAAACTAATGATACCAAACTGTTTAAGACTCTACATGCTTATGTTCATGAAAACTAACGATACAACATTATTAGTGAAATTACGCGCTTAATTTCATGAAAATTCACAATACAACACTGTGTGAGAAACTACAAGCTAAACTTCATGAAAACTAACAATACAACACTGTTTAAGTATCTGCCTGCATAACTTCAAGAAAACAATCGATACAATACTGTTTGTGAAACAACATGCTTAACTTGGTGAAAACTAACGATACCAAACAGTTTGAGACTCTGCATGCTTATGTTCATGAAAACTAACGATACAACATTGTTTGTGAAACTACGCGCTTAACTTCGTGAAAATTCCCAATACAACACTGTGTGAGAAACTACAAGCTAAACTTCATTAAAAATAAGGATACAACACTGTTTGAGAATCTGCTTACTTAACATCATGAAAACTATCGATACAATACTGTTTGAGTAACAACAAGCTTCTCTTGGTGGAAACTAACAATCCCAAACTGTTTGAGACTCCACATGCTTATGTTCATGAAAACTAACGATACAATATTGTTTGTGTAACTACTTGCTTAACTTCATGAAATCTATCGATACAATACTGCTTGAGAAACAACATGCTTAACTTAATGAAAATTAACGATACCTAACATTTGAGACTCTAAATGCTTATGTTCATGAAAATTAACGATACAACATTGTTTGTGAAATTATGCGCTTATCCCCATGAACACTAACGATACTGCACTGTTTGTGTAACTACTTGCTTAACTTCATGAAAACTATGTATACAATACTGTTTGAGAAACAACATGCTTAACTTGATGAAAATTAACGATACCAAACTGTATGTGACTCTACATGCTTATGTTCATGGAAACTGAAGATACAATATTGTTTGTGTAATTACTTGCATAACTTCATGAAAATTACAGATACAACACTGTGTGAGAAACTACATGCTTAATTTCATGAAAACTAATGATACCAAACTATTTGAGGCTCTACATGCTTATGTTCATGAAAATTAACGATACAACATTGTTTGTAAAACCACGTGCTTACCTCCATGAAAACTAACGATACAACAATGCTTGTGTAACTACTTGCTTAACTTCATGAAAACTGCCGACACAACACTGTGTGAGAAACTACATACTTAATTTCATGAAAACTAACGATATAACACATGTTGTGAAACTACTTGCTTAACTTCATGAAAACTATCGATACAATACTGTTTGAGAAACAACATGCTTAACTTGATGAAAACTAATGATACCAAACTGTTTGAGACTCTACATGCTTATGTTCATGAAAACTAACGATACAACATTGTTTGTGAAACTACACGTTTAACTCCATGAAAACTAACGATATAACACTGTTTGTGTAACTACTTGCTTAACTTCATGAAAACTACAGATACAACACTTTGTGAGAAACTACATGCTTAATTTCATGAAAACTAACGATATAACACTGGTTGTGAAACTACTTGCTTAACATCATGAAAACTATCGATGCAATACTGTTTGAGAAACAACATGCTTAACTTGATGAAAACTAATGATACCAAACTGTTTGAGACTCTACATGCTTATGTTCTTGAAAACTAACAATACAACATTGTTTGTGAAACTACGTGCTTAACTCCATGTAAACTAATGATGTTACACTGTTTGTGTAAGTACCTTCTTAACTTCATTAAACCTAATTATATATCACTGGTGTTGAATCTGCTTGCTTACTTTCATGAAAATTATCGATACAATAGTGTTTGAGAAACAACATGCTTATCTTGATGAAACCTAATGATACCAAACTGTTTGAGACTCTACATGCTTATATTCATGAAACCTAACGATACAACATTATTAGTGAAATTACACGCTTAATTTCATGAAAATTCACCATACAACACTGTGTGAGAAACTACAAGCTAACCTTCATGAAAACTAACGATACAACACTGTTTAAGTATCTGCCTGCATAACTTCAAGAAAACAATCGATACAATACTGTTTGTGAAACAACATGCTTAACTTGGTGAAAACTAACGATACCAAACAGTTTGAGACTCTGCATGCTTATGTTCATGAAAACTAACGATACAACATTGTTTGTGAAACTAGGCGCTTAACTTCGTGAAAATTCCCAATACAACACTGTGTGAGAAACTACAAGCTAAACTTCATTAAAAATAAGGATACAACACTGTTTGAGAATCTGCTTACTTAACATCATGAAAACTATCGATACAATACTGTTTGAGTAACAACAAGCTTCTCTTGGTGGAAACTAACAATCCCAAACTGTTTGAGACTCCACATGCTTATGTTCATGAAAACTAACGATACAATATTGTTTGTGTAACTACTTGCTTAACTTCATGAAATCTATCGATACAATACTGCTTGAGAAACAACATGCTTAACTTAATGAAAATTAACGATACCTAACATTTGAGACTCTAAATGCTTATGTTCATGAAAATTAACGATACAACATTGTTTGTGAAATTATGCGCTTATCCCCATGAACACTAACGATACCGCACTGTTTGTGTAACTACTTGCTTAACATCATGAAAACTATCGATAAAATACTGTTTGAGAAACAACAAGCTTATCTTGGTGGAAACTAACAATCCCAAACTGTTTGAGACTCTACATGCTTATGTTCATGAAATTTAACGACTCAACATTGTTTGTGAATCTACGCACTTAACTCCATGCAAACTAATGATACAACACTGTTTGTGTTACGACCTGCTTAACTTCATGAAAACTAACGATATAACACTGGTTGTGAAACTACTTGCTTAACTTCATGAAAAGTATCGATACAATAGTGTGTGAGAAACAACATGCTTATCTTGATGAAAACTAATGATACCAAACTGTTTGAGACTCTACATGCTTATGTTCATGAAACCTAACGATACAACTTGTTTGTGAAAGTACACGCTTAACTTCATGAAAATTCACAATTCAACACTGTGTTAGAAACTACAAGCTAAACTTCGTGAAAACTAACGATACAACACTGTTTGAGAATCTGCTTGCATAACTTCATGAAAACTATCAATACAATACTGTTTGAGGAACAACATGCTTAACTTGTGAAAACTAACGATACCAAACTGTTTGAGACTCTACATGCTTATGTTCATGAAAACTAACGATACAACATTGTTTGTGTAATTACTTGATTAACTTCATGAAAACTACAGATACAACACTGTGTGAGAAACTACAGGCTTAATTTCATTAAAACCAATGATACCAAACTGCTTGAGACTCTACATGCTTATGTTCTTGAAAACTAACGATACAACATTGTTTGTGAAACTACGTGCTTAACTCCATGCAAACTAATGATATTACACTGTTTGTGTAAGTACCTGCTTAACTTCATGAAACCTAATTATATAACACTGGTTTTGAATCTACTTGCTTAATTTCATGAAAATTATCGATACAAAGTGTGTGAGAAACAACATGCTTATCTTGATGAAAACTAACGATACCAAACTGTTTGAGACTCTAAATCCTTATGTTCATGAAACCTAACGATACAACATTATTAGTGTAATTACGCGCTTAATTTCATGAAAATTCACAATACAACACTGTGTGAGAAACTACAAGCTAACCTTCATGAAAACTAACGATACAACACTGTTTAAGTATCTGCCTGCATAACTTCAAGAAAACAATCGATACAATACTGTTTGTGAAACAACATGCTTAACTTGGTGAAAACTAACGATACCAAACAACTTGAGACTCTGCATGCTTATGTTCATGAAAACTAACGATACAACATTGTTTGTGAAACTATGCGCTTAACTCCATGAAAACTAACGTTACAACACTGTTTGTGTAACTACTTGCTTAAATTCAGGAGAACTACCGATACAACGCTGCGTGAGAAACAACATGCAAAATTTCATGAAAACTAACCATATAACACTGGTTGCGAAACTATTGGCTTAACTTCATGAAAACTATCGATACAATACTGTTTGAGAAACAACATGCTTAACTTGATGAAAACTAACAATACCAAACTGTTTGAGACTCTACATGCTTATGTTCATGAAAATTAACGACTCAACATTGTTTGTGAAACTACACGCTTAACTCCATGCAAACTAATGATACAACTCTGTTTGTGTTACTACCTGCTTAACCTCATGAAAACTGACGATATAACACTGTTTGAGAATCTGTTTGCATAACTTCATGAAACTATCAATACAATGCTGTTTGAGGGACAACATGCTTAACTTGGTAAAAACTAACGATACCAAATTTTTGAGACTCTACATGCTTATGTTCATGAAAACTACCGATACAACATCGTTTGTGTTTCTACTTGCTTAACTTCATGAAAACTCTCGATACAATACTGTTTGAGGAACAACATGTTTAACTTGATGAAAATTAACGATACCAAACTGTGTGAGACTCTACATGCTTATGTTCATGGAAATGACGATACAATATGGTTTGTGTAATTACTTGCTTAACTTCATGAAAACTACAGATACAACACTGTGTGAGAAACTACATGCTTAATTTCATGAAAAATAACGATATAACACTGGTTGTGAAACTACTTGCTTAAATTCATGAAAACTATCAATACAATACTGTGTGAGAATCAACATGCTTAACTTGATGAAAACTAACGATACCAAACTGTTTGAGACTCTACATGCTTATATTCATGAATACTAACGATACAAAATTGCTTGTGAAACTACGCGCTTAACTCCATGCACACTAATGATACAACACCGTTCGTGCAAGTACCTGCTTAACTTCATGAAATCTAATGATATAACACTGGTTTTGAAACCACTTGCTTAACTTCATGAAAAGGATCGATACAATAGTGTTTGAGAAACAACATGCTTATCTTGATGAAAACTAACAATACCAAACTGTTTGAGACTCTACATGCTTATGTTCATGAAAACTAACGATACAATATTGTTTGTGAAACTATGTGCTTAACTCCATGCAAACTAATGATACAACACTGTGTGTGTAACTACCTGCTTAACTTCATGAAAACTAACGATATAACACTGGTTGTGAAACCTCTTGCTTAACTTCATGAAAAGTATCGATACAATAGTGTTTGAGAAACAACATGCCTAACTTGATGAAAACTAATGATACCAAACTGTTTGAGACTCTACATGCTTATGTTCATGAATACTAACGATACAACATTGTTCGTGGAACTAGGCGCTTAACTTCATGAAAATTCACAATACAACACTGTGTGAGAAACTACAAGCTAAACTTCATGAAAACTAACGATACAACACTTTTTGAGAATCTTCTTGCTTAACTTCATGAAAACTATCGATACAATACTGTTTGAGAAACAACATGCTTAACTTGATGAAAATTAACGACACCAAACTGTTTGAGACTCTACATGCTTATGCTCATGAAAACTAACGATACAACATTGTTTGTGTAATTACTTGCTTAACTTCATGAAAACTACAGATAAAACACTGTGTGAGAAACTACAAACTTAATTTCATGAAAACTAACGATACCAAACTGTTTGAGACTGTACATGCTTATGTTCATGAAAACTAACGATACAACATTGTTTGTGAAACTAAGCGCTTAACACCATGAAAACTAACGATACAACACTTTTTGTGTAACTACTTGTTTAACTTCATGAAAACTACCGATACAACACTGTGTGAGCATCTACATGCATAATTTCATGAAAACTAACGATATAACACTGGTTGTGAAACAACTTGCTTAACTTCATGAAAAGTATCGATACAATAGTGTTTTAGAAAAACATGCTTATCTTGATGAAAACTAATGATACCAAACTGTTTGAGACTCTACATGCTTATGTTCATGAAACCTAACGATACAACACTGTTTGTGTAATTACTTCCTTAACTTCATGAAAACTACCAATACAACACTTTGTGAGAAACTACATGCTTAATTTCATGAAAACTAACGATATAACACTGGTTGTGAAACTACTTGCTTAACTTCATGAAAACTATCGATACAAACTCTTTGAGAAACAACATGCCTAACTTGATGAAAACTGATGATACCAAACTGTTTGAGACGCTATATCCTTATGTTCATGAAAACTAACGACACAACATTTTTTGTGAAAATATGCGATTAACTCCATGCAAACTAATGATACAAACTGTTTGTGTAACTACCTGGTAAACTTCATGAAAACTAACGATATAAAACTGGTTGTGAAACTACTTGCTTAACTTCATGAAAAGTATCGATACAAGAGTTTTTTGAGAAAAACACGCTTATCTTGATGAAAACTAATGATAGCAAACTGTTAGAGACTCTACATGCTTATGTTCATGACACCTAACAATAAAACACTGTTTGTGTAACTACTTGCTGAACTTCATGAAAACTACTGATACAACACTGTGTGAGAAACTACATGCTTCATTTCATGAAAACTAACGATATAACACTGATTGTGGAACTACTTGCTTAACTTCATGAAAACTATAGATACAAACTCTTTGAGAAACAACATGCTTAACTTGATGAAAACTAACAATACCAAACTGTTTGAGACTCTACATGCTTATGTTCATGAAAACTAACTATACAACATTGTTTGTGAAACCAGGTGCTTAACTCCATGCAAACTAATGATACAACACTGTTTGTGTAACTACCTGCTTAACTTCATGAAAACTAACGATATAACACTGGTTGTGAAACTACTTGCTTAACTTCATGAAAAGTATCGATACAATAGTGTTTGAGAAACAACATGCTTAACTTGATGAAAACTGATGATACCAAACTGTTTGAGACTCTACATGCTTATGTTCATGAAAACTTACTATACAACATTGTTTGTGAAACTAGGTGCTTAACTCCATGCAAACTATTGATAGAACACTGTGTATCTACCTGCTTAACTTCATGAAAACTAACGATATAACACTGGTTGTGAAACTACTTGCTTAACTTCATGAAAACTATCGATACGACACTTTGTGAGAAACTACATCCTTAACTTGATGAAAACTAAAGATTTGAAACTGTTTGAGTATAGACATGCCTAACTTCATGAAAACTGTCGATACAACACTGTGTGATAAACTACATGCTTAACTTTATGAAAACTAATGATACCAAACTGTTTGAGAATCTACATGCTTATCTTCATGAAAACTATCGATACAACCCTGTGTGAGTAACTAGATGCTTAACTTTATAAAAACTAACCATACCAAACTGTTAGAGAATCTACATGCTTATCGTCATGAAAACTCACGATAAAACACTGTGCGAGAAACTACAAGATTAACTTTATGAAAATTAACGATACAACACTGGTTGTGAAACTACGTGCTTACTTTCATGAAAATTAACGATCCAACACTGTGTGATAAACCACATGCTTAACTTGATGAAAACTAACTAAACAAATCTCTTTGAGAATTTACATGCTTATCTTCATGAAAACTAGGGATACAAAATTGTTTGTGAAACTACGTGCTTTACACCATGAAAACTAGCGATACAACACTGTGTGAGAAAGGACAAGCTTAACATCCTAAAAACTAAGGATACAACGCTGTTTGTGAACCTACGAGCTTAACTTCATGAAAACTAATGATACAACACTGTTTGAAAACTCCATGCTGAACTTCATGAAAAGTAACGATACAGCACTGTTTTTGAAACTAATTGCTTAACTTCATGAATACTAGCAATAGAAGACTGTTTGTGAAACTGTGTGCTTAATTTCATGAACACTCACGATACAACCCTGTGTGAGACACTACATGCTTACTTTCATAAAAACTAACGATACAAAACTGTGTGGGAATCTGCTTGGTTAACTTCATAAAAACTATCGATACAACACTGTGTGAGAAACTACATGCTTAAATTCATGAAAAGTAAGGATACCACACTGTTTGTGAAACTACTTGCTTAACTTCATGAAACTATCGATACAACACTTTGGGAGAAGCTACATCCTTAACTTGATGAAAACTAACGATTCCAAACTGTTTGAGAATCTACATGCTTATCTTCATGAAAACTCACGATAAAACACTGTGTGAGTAACTACAAGCTTCACTTTATGAAAATTAACGATACAACACTGGTTGAGAAACTACGTGCTTACTTTCATAAAACTAACGATCCAACACTGTGTTAGAAACCACATGCTTAACTTGATGAAAACTAACTATATGAAACTGTTAGAAAATCTACATGCTTATCTTCTTGAAAACTCACGATAAAACACTGTGTGAGAAACTACAATCTTAATTTTAAGAAAACTAACGATACAACACTGTGTGAGAATCTACTTGCTTAACTCCATGAAAAGGAACGAAACAACACTGTTTCTGAAACTACTTGCTTAACTTCATGAAAACTATCGCTACAACACTTTGTGAGAAACTACATGCTTAACTTTATGAAAAGTAACAATACCAAACTGTTTGAGAATCTACATGCTTACCTTCCTGAAAACTATCGATACAACACTGTGTGAGAAAATACATGCTTAACTTTTTGAAAACTAGCTATACCAAACTGTTAGAGAATCTACAGCCTTATCTTCATGAAAACTCACGATAAAACACTGTGTGAGAAACTACATGCTTAACTTTATGAAAACTAATGATACCAAACTATTTGAGAATCTACATGCTTATCTTCATGTAAACTATCGATACAACACTGTGAGAGAAACTAGATGCTTAACTTTATGAAAACTAACTATACCAAAGTGTTAGAGAATCTACACGCTTATCTTCATGAAAACTCACGATAAAACACTGTGTGAGAAACTACAAGCTTAACTTCATGAAAATTAAAGAAACAACACTGGTTGTGAAACTACGTGCTTATTTTCATGAAAACTAGCGATCCAACAGTGTCCGAGAAACCACATGCTTACCTTGATGAAAACTAACTAAATCAAACTCTTTGAGAATTTACATGCTTATCTTCATGAAAACTAGGGATACAACATTTTTGTGAAACTACGTGATTTACACAATGAAAACTAACGACACAGCACTGTGTGAGAAAGCACTACCTTAACATCCTGAAAACTAACGATACAAGGCTGTTTGTGAACCTACGAGCTTAAATTCATGAAAACTAATGATACAACACTGTTTGTAAACTCCATGCTGAACTTCATGAAAAGTAACGATACAGCACTGTTTTTGAAACTAATTGCTTAACTTCATGAATACTAACGATAGAAGACTGTTTGTGAACTGTGTGCTTAATTTCAAGAACACTCACGATACAACCCTGTGTGAGACACTACAGGCTTACTTTCATGAAACTAACGATACAACACTGTGTGAAAATCTGCTTGCTTAACTTCATAAAAACTAACGATGCAACACTGTGTGAGAAAGTACATGCTTAACTTTATGAAAACTAACGATACCAAACTGTTTGAGAATCTACATGCTTACCTTCATGAAAACTATCGATACAACACTGTGTGAGAAACTACATGCTTAAATTCATGAAAAGTAAGGATACAACACTGGTTGTGAAACTACTTGCTTAACATCATGAAATCTAACGATACAACAATGTGTGAGGAACTACATGCTTAATTTCATGAAAAGTAACGATACACCACTGGTTGTGATCCTAGTTCCTAACTTCATGATAACTATCGATACAACACTGTGTGAGAAACCACATGCTTAACTTGATGAAAACTAACGATACCAAACTGTTTGAGAATCTACACGCTTCTCTTCATGAAAACTCACGATACAAAACTGTGTGAGCATCTGCTTTCTTAACTCCATGCAAACTAACGATACAACACTGTGAAACTACTTGCTTAATATCATGAAAAGAAACGATACAAGACTCTTTGTGAAGCTACATGCTTATCATCATGAAAACTATCGATACAACACTGTGAGAGAAACTATGAGCTTAACTTTATGAAAATTAACGATACAACACTGGTTGTGAAACTACGTGCTTACTTTAATGAAAACTAACGATCCAACTCTGTGTGAGAAACCACATGCTTAACTTGATGAAAACTAACTATACCAAACTGTTAGAGAATCTACATGCTTACCTTCATGAAAACTCATGTAAAACACTGTGTGAGAAACTACAAGCTTAACTTCATGAAAACTAATGACACAACACTGTTTGTGAAACTACTTGCTTAACTTCATGAAAACTAACGATAAAACAGTGTGTGAGGAACTACATGCATAATTTCATGAAAAGTAACGATACAACACAGGTTGTGAAACTACTTGCTTAACTTCAAGAAAGCTATCGATATGACACTTTGTGAGAAACTACATGCTTAATTTCATGAAATGTAACGATACAACACTGGTTGTTACACTACTTGCTTAACTTCATGAAAACTATCGATACAACACTTTGTGAGAAACTACCTCCTTAACTTTATGAAAACTAACGATACCAAACTGTTTGAGAATCTACATGCTTATCTTCATGAAAACTATCGACACAACACTGTGTGAGAAACTACATGCTTAATTTCATGAAAAGAAGCAATACTACACTGGTTGTGAAACCACTTGCTTAACTTCATGAAAACTATCGATACAACACTGTGTGAGAAACTGCATGCTTATTTTCCTGAAAAGTAACGACACAACACTGGTTGTAAACTACTTTCTTAACTTCATGAAAACTATCGATACAACACATTGTGAGAAACTACATCCTCAACTTGATGAAAACTAACGACATGAAACTGTTTGAGAATAGACATGCTTAACTTCATGAAAACTATCGATACAACACTGTGTGAGAAATTACATGCTTAACTTTATGAAAACTAACAATACCAAACTATTAGAGAATCTACCTGCTTAAATTCATGAAAACTAACAATAAAACACTGTGTGAGAAACTACAAGCTTAACTTTAAAAATAACGATACAACACTGGTTTTGAAACTACGTGCATACTTTCATGAAAACTAACGATCCAACACTGTGTGAGAAACCACATGATTAACTTGATGAAAACAAACTATACCAAACTGTTAGAGAATCTACATGCTTATCTTCATGAAAACTCACGATAAAACACTGTGTGAGAAGCTACCATCTTAACTTCATAAAAACTAGCGATACAACACTGTGTGAGAATCTCCTTGCTTTACACCATGAAAAATAATGATACAACACTTTTTGTAAATCTACTTACTTAATTTCATGAAAACTAACGATACAACACTGTTTGTGAAACTAGTTGCATAACTTCATGAAAACTAACGATACAACACTGTGTGAGGAACTACATGCTTAATTTCATGGAAACTAACGATACAACACTGGTTGTGAAACTACTTGTTTAACTTCATGAAAACTATCGATGCGACACTTTGTGAGAAACTACATCCTTAACTTGATGAAATCTAACGATACCAAACTTTTTGAGAATAGACATGCTTAACTTCATGAAAACTATCGCTACAACACTGTGTGAGAATCTACATGCTTCACCTCATGAAAACTATCGATACGACACTTTGTGAGAAACCACATTCTAAACTTGATGAAAACTATCGATACAACACTGTGTGAGAAACTACATGCTTACCTTTATGAAAACTAACTAAACCAAACTGTTAGAGAATCTACATGCTTATCTTCATGAAGACTCACGATAAAACACTGTGTGAAAAACTACAAGCTTAACTTCATGAAAATTAACGATACAACCCTGGTTGTGAAACTATGTGCTTACTTTCATGAAAACTAACGATCAAACACTGTGATTAACCACATGCTTAACTTGATTAAAATTAACAATACCAAACTATATAGAGATCTACATGCTTATCTTCATGAAAACTCACGATAAAACACTGTGTGAGAAACTACAAGCTTAACTTCATGAAAACTAACGATACAACACTGTGTGAGAATATGCTTCCTTAACTCCTTGAAAACTAACGATACAACACTGTTTGTGAATCTACTTGCTTAACTTCATGAAAACAATCGATACGACACTTTGTGAGAAACTACATGTTTAGTTTCATGAAAAGTAACTATACAACACGGGTTGTGAAACTACTTGCTTAACTTCATGAAAACTATCGATACGAAAATTTGTGAGAAACTACATCCTTAACTTGATGAAAACTAACGATACCAAACTGTTTGAGAATCTACATGCTTATCTTCATGAAAATCACGATAAAACACTGTATGAGAAACTACAAGGTTAAGTGCATGAAAATTAAAGATACAACACTGGTTGTGAAACTACGTGCTTACTTTCATGAAAACTAACGATCCAACACTGTGTGAGAAACCACATGCTTGATGAAAACTAACTAAACCAAAGTCATTGAGAAGTTACATGCTTATCTTCATGAAAACTAGGGATACAACATTGTTGTGAAACTACTTGCTTAACTCCATGAAAACTAACGATACAACACTGTTTGTGTAACTACTTGCTTAACTTCATGAAAACTACCGAAACAACACTGTGGGAGAAACTACATGTTTAATTTCATGAAAACTAACGATATAACACTGGTTGTGAAACTACTTGCTTAACTTCATGAAAACTATCGATACAATACTGTTTGAGAAACAACATGCTTAAGGTGATGAAAATTAAAGAAACCAAACTGTTTCAGACTCTACATGCTTATGTTCATGAAAACCAACGATACAACATTGTTTCTGAAACTATGCGCTTAACTCCATGAAAACTAACGATACAACACTGTTTGTGTAACTACTTGCTTAACTTCAAGAAAACTAACGATATAACACTGGTTGTGAATCTACTTGCTTAACTTCATGAAATCTATTGATACAATACTGTTTGAGTAAACACATGCTTAACTTGATGAAAACTAACGATTCCAAACTGATTGAGACTCTACATGCTTATGTTCATGAAAACTAACGGTAAAACATTGTTTGTGAAACTACGCGCTTAACTTCATGTAAACTAATGATACAAAACTGTGTGAGAAACTACATTCTTAATTTCATGAAAAGTAACGATACAATCCTGGTTGTGAAACTACTTGCTTAACTTCATGAAAACTATCGATACAACACTGTGTGAGAAAATACATGCTTAATTTCAT
>NW_024430470.1:0-2895 GCF_017639785.1 Mesocricetus auratus
AAAACTGACAATGGCCCAGGGTACATTAGTTCTAAATTTAAGGATTTTTGTAAAAAATTTGGCATTACCCACAAAACAGGAATTCCCTTTAACCCTCAAGGACAGGGAGTTGTAGAGCGAGCTAATCAGACCTTAAAAAATATGCTCTTTAAGCTTTCTTCCGAAAGCGAAACCCTGTACGCTCGCAAAGGCAAGCATCGCCTACTTTTAAATCATGCACTTTTTGTGCTCAACTTTCTCTCTCTGGACAACAATGGCCGATCAGCTGCTGATCGGCTCTGGCACCCTTCCACCTGTGAAAACTTTCGACAGGTACTTTGGAAGGATGTGCACACGGGCCAATGGCTCGGTCCTCACCCAGTCCTTATCTGGGGAAAAGGACATGCTTGCATTCATAACACCAGCAATGGAGAAACGCGCTGGCTTCCAGACAAACTGGTCAAGCTTTATAACCCTCCCAGGGAAAGAGCCCCTGAGGAATCTCTTGTTTTCTCTTTCAGATGCTGTTGATAACAAAACTCCCAGTGAAGATAACACCGCATCGCCTGCTACTTCTTCCATTTCTCCTTTTGAATTTTAGTTTCCCTCCTTACATCCCCCGGCCAGACTGCTTACTTCTGGCCCACCACCACTTAATCCCCTTTGTTCACGCAGTTGGTGCAACCTCCTGCATATCCAGTTTACGGCTGCAGGAAAAAGGTTCCTCTGGGAAGGTTCCCGAGGCGCTTACTGGGGTCTACGCCTATATGTTTCTGGCACGGACCCAGGCCTCACCTTTTCCATTAGACTTTTGAAGGAAATCCCTTCCTTTCGCCCTATTGCTGTTGGCCCCAATCCTTTTTTATACCCCTCTGGTGGTGGCTCATTCCTACCCAAGGCTGCCGCCCCTCGCCCTCGTCCTAATCTCCATTCTCCAGCTCCCGCTGCCGCCACCACTGTTTATCAACCCACCATGCCCGCCGGTCCAGTCTCCACCGCGGACCTCATCCTTCAGATGGTCAACGCCTCAGCCCAGGCACTCTCCAACACCACCTATGAGCGCTGCTGGATTTGCTATTCGCCCATCCCTCCATTCTACGAAGGAATTGCAGCCTTCGGCTCACCCATCTACACCAACGACACCAATCTGCTTCG
Organism: Mesocricetus auratus; assembly: GCF_017639785.1. Taxonomy (NCBI): domain Eukaryota; kingdom Metazoa; phylum Chordata; class Mammalia; order Rodentia; family Cricetidae; genus Mesocricetus; species Mesocricetus auratus. The sequence goes on from NW_024430470.1 coordinate 1,135, forward strand.
CTGGGGCACGCAGCCACAACCACGTGGCATGACCTTAGGACAGGTCGTGGGATCTGGACTCTGCCTTTTGGGACCACGTATGCTTCCCCCCACCCCGCTGTTAGAAGCATGTACTCAAACCATGCAAGTTGCTGCTCATGCTTCCTTCCTTATTGCCCCCAACCTCACCTTTTTTGCTTGCTCCACAGGGTTATCCCCACATATTATTGTAGATGTTTTTCTTGCGCACAAGGACTACTGCGTCCTTGTTGTACTTGTGCCCAAATTGACTGTTCGCCCTGAATCTGATTTATTGCCCCAAAGTGATCCAACTGTAACTCTCTCTCGCCAAAAAAGAGAGCCGGTCACCGCCCTCACACTAGCCATATTGGTTGGTCTGGGTGCAACAGGTGCTGGCACAGGAATTTACTCCCTAATCCACACAAAGGACTCTGTTAATGCTCTAACCCGCACTGTTATTAGAGACGTAGATGAGCTAAAAAGAGGTTTAGATTACTTAGAACAAACTGTTGGTTCCTTAGCTGAAGTGGTACAACAAAACCGCCGAGGTCTCGACCTCGCCTTTTTGCGGGAGGGAGGAGTTTGTGCCGCCCTTAAAGAGGAATGTTGCTTTTTCAAAGACAAATCAGGATTAGTTAGAGATAGTATCAGAAGAGTTGAACAGAGTCTGGAAGAAACAAAAAGAAATTTGGATCAAAGTGAATCTTGGTACAAAAATTGGTTTTCTACCTCTCCCTGGCTATCGACTTTGCTGCCTAGTTTGTTAGGACCTTTTATTGGCCTTATGTTACTTATTTCCTTTGGTCCTTGGGCATTTCGTCGCCTTACTGGTTTTGTTAAAAATCAGGTTGATGAGGCTACCAAAAATTCAGTTCAGGTTCACTATCAGCAGCTCTCTCAACAAGACCCCGAAGAACCTGAGGCTGTAGACAAACCTACATTCCAGCCTTTGAGCTTTCAGGAGTTTGAGTACCTGGCCAACCGCCCGCGTTCACTCTGCTCCAGGCTGTGGAGATGCTTAAGACGGGGATAGCTTGGTGCCAGAATCTGGGAGCAAACATGGCTCTCTAAACATTGCCGGCAAAAACTTAATTCGTATCCTCTCTCGCCATGTCCAGAACTGGAAGCCCACCAGGTAACCTAAGACAGGCACTCCACCCAATTGCTCTCTTCTTTTACTATATAGAAAAGGGGGAGATGTTGGGGACTGCTAGAACCTTGAACAAAATGGAGTCTGTCAACCGTTTCTTGGCCTTCCGCCTACGTGACTGCGAGCACACATGCCCTTGAGACAAAGGAAAAGGCTAACCATTAAAGTTAAATTTACACAGGGCAGCCCACCCGCCTAGCCAGAGGGAAGTACCCTTACAGAGTAATTGTCTTTGTTAACAAAAGGTTAAAGTGTTCTGTTGTATACTTCCTACCCCTCCCTAATTCCTGCACCTGACTTACGCTGACAAGCATTTGTGGAATGCAACTAATGACTGATGGAAAATTACAGCTTTGTCTTTACCGTATTTGGTGTATATTTGAATTGAGACTTGATTGACATGCTTGTACCACCCCCTGAGGTCCTTCCTCTATAAATTCCAGCGCGCCCCAAAAATAAAGGCTCTTGATCAGCGAACGTTGTCTTGAGCCTGATTTCCATTAACCTCTTGAAGTTCACTTTCCAGATCGGATCTGCTCGTGAAGGCCCACTAAATTAGTAGCGACCCTCATCACCTCACCCCCGCGGGTCGGGGGTCCCTTCCCGGGGTC
>NW_024430471.1:0-6542 GCF_017639785.1 Mesocricetus auratus
CGATGTCCCGCACTACCGTCTCGCCAGCAAGAACGACGCAGAACACTCGGATCCTTCTGCAGTAAAGCTTTAATGCATCTTGAGAGATAGATGATCAGCTTCTTAGAGGGAGACCCCAAGCTAAGAAACCCAGCCCCTTATATAAGCCTAGGAGCTCCGAGTGAGACGTGTAGAGCCGGGATTGGTGGTTTGCACATCACCCCAGATGACGCCACGGGAGAGGCACAGCTTAAACGGTTAACTCCAACTGACAGCAGATGTCAGCGCCATCTTCTAACGGTTAACTCCAACTGACAGCAGATGTCAGCGCCATCTTCTAACGGTTAACTCCAACTGACAGCAGATGTCAGCGCCATCTTCTAACGGCAATAGCGATAGCGAGGGCGGCTCCTCACATCTCCCCCTATTCATTTATTTTTGAAGCAATAGGACACCCACAACTTTGGAGTGGAGATAGATGTGCAAATTCGGAACATGTACAAAGCTCCTCTCCAGGGTCTTATCCCCAGAGAGAGCCCTGACCAGTCCGATGTCGTTTTTCTGGGGGAAGGAGATCATGACATAGAACCTTCATGCAAGATGACTTATCTCCCAGGAGAAAGTCGTTATACCGCAGACCTCTCCTGTGCAGTGCTTAGCCTTGCAACTCCTTGGGCTGCTGAAGCCTACCCACTCTATCCCATGCAATGAGACTAGCCTCGTGGGGTGCAAGAGCTGGGAGGCCAGCGACCTATTGCTTTAACATGGTTAACCAAATGTCAGGGGAGGCTCCGTGTTCTAAGGCAGCAAGTGCTTGTGCCACCACCACTTTGTCTCTTTTGTTTGGGCTCTGAGCTTACACACCATCCAAAGCATCAACACTATTCCACAGCAGAGAACTAGGCTAAATGATCCTACCCCCACCCATTCCTTAAAATAAGAAAATGCAGATGAAATCCAGGAGGAGAGGCCTTCCATCAGAGAAAGATCCAGATGCGTCGAATTCACTTGCAGGATCGCCATTCTCAACTCACGGAGTGTCTGCTCAAACTCAAAAGTCCAATTCTGTAATAAATGTTGAGACAGAGCTTTTGACAGGTTAGCTGCTCTTGTAAAATTCTCATATTGTACTGAAGTGACACAAAGGCCAGGCAACTTTTGTTCACATCCCAATTGGGCCATCTGCCAAAATATATCCAATTGTTCCTGAACCAAATTAATCTGTTGGTTTACCAACATCAGGCCTCCTTGTATCTGAGAATTGGCAGTGGCCTGTTTATCTAGGACCATGGTCACAGTGGCCTATAGTTCATTAATGGTTTGAGTTGTCTGCACAGTGGCAGAAAGTGCAAGGGCCGAGGCGGTAACCGAAGCAGTAACCGCGGCGGTGGCTATCAGGCCCACAATAATAGCAGAGATCCCAAAAATCTCGCTTTTCCCTAAACAAACTCAAATTACTTGGCGTCTCAACAGGAACTGGAACAAATCGAGGCATGCGCATTACCAAAGCAAAAGGGTGCTTAATAGCATCCCAGCATAATGCATAAAAACAATTCTAAGCAGAGCAATTTATTTCTTTCTGATTCTTACCTAAGGTATCATTACTCACAACCCAAATAAAGGGCAGCTGAATAATTAGTTCTCTTAAAAGGGGTATACTTAACATTGGAGGAGGACCAATCAGATGATCCAGAGCTCTGTCCCTCACTCAGACTGTTGCCTAATGCCCCTTTCCAATCAAAAGTAATCTGTCCCTTCTCACTATCATAGGAGAAAGATCAGTACAGCTTCCATTAATTCAAAAGGATTAGCATTAGATCTTTCTGGATCCATATGAATAAAATTATCCTTTAATGAAGAAATCACAGTAAAGCACAAGCTTCCTACTAATGACAAGGTTCTCTCATCCTGAAAACTCTGTATCTGAGGATCTAAAGGCAAAAGGCAAGCCCCAACTCTCTATTAGTTGTGAAAAATCTAGGGAACACCTGGGCATTCTGCATCACTGGCATCGGTAGGGGAAGGTAGACATGATGGCCCACCGTAACTCTCCCATCATACTAGGAACCATCATCCCGAGTAGGAGAGTCTTCATCACCCACTTGGCCTCCATCCTTCTTATTCTGGAGTTGTGAAGGAGCTCTTCGAGTGAGTCTTTCAGGGATCCACAGGGGGTTTTCTTCCTCCTGTTGAAAAACACACACAGCTCCCCTGGATCTTATAAGAATAGGATCCGGGCCTTTCCAGAGATCAGTCAAGACATCTTTCCATTTTACCATTTCTTTTGGCCTATCAGGCTCTAAACTGTGGCGATCGGCCGCAGTGTGGCCTTGGGCATCAGAGTTCAAGAAATTAAGGGTAAAAAGTGCCATGGATACAGCAACTCTTGGTACCGAGGGTAGAACATCCTCAATACTCCCCTTTTGTTTAATCAGATATGATTTGAGTGTACGATGGGCACGTTCCACAATGCCCTGTCCTTGAGGGTTTTAAGGTAGGCCAGTTAGATGGGTAACATCCATTTGCCGACAAAACTGTCGGAATTTTTGAGAGGTATATGCTGGTCCATTGTCTGTTTTTAAAATTCTGGGTTTTCCCCAAGCACTCCAGGCCTCAAGGCAATCACATATGAGGCCTTTTCCCCTGTTAGGGGTGTGGCAAACATTACGCCAGAACAGGTGTCAACAGAAACATGAACATATTGAAGCCTTCTAAAAGAGGGAATATGAGTAACATCCATCTGCCACATCTGCAATGGTCTAATGCCACGTGGGTTTATTCCCATGTGGGGAGTAGGTAAGAATTCGCAGCAATTCTGGCATTGAGTAACAATTTCCCTAGCCTCTTTCCTGGATAGAGCAAAACGACGGCGCAAGGTCTCAGCCGTCACATGAAAGCGCTTATGGAATTCTTTTGCTGCTTGTGCATGGGTAGACAAGGCAGCGGCCACCAGCTTTGTAGCCTTGTCCGCTAAGTCATTCCCTAAGGACATGGGACCTGGGAGTCCAGAATGTGCTCGGACATGGGTAATGAAAACAGGAAATCTCCTATTTAACAAGGCAGCTTGTATCTTTTGAAAGATGTTAGCAACTCTGCTGGAGGATCTTATTATTCCAGCTATCTCAAGGAGATTAACTGCATTAACCACATAAGAGGAATCTGATACAATATTGAGGGGTCCTGGAAAAGCCTCAAGAACCTCCAGTACTATCAGAAATTCTACAACTTGAGGTGAAGTTTCATTATATTGTTTAGATATAACCCTATCCTTGACCACATAAGCTCCCATACCAGTTTTTGATCCATCAGTGTACACCACAGTCCCATCTGGGAGTGGGTCTTTAGCTGTCACTTGTGGAAACACTATAGCCTGGTTTAGGGCAAACTGTAAAATTGGATGCTTTGGAAAATGATTATCAATTTGTCCTGAAAAGGAAGTAACTAAAACTGCCCAATCACTAGATGTGGCTGCCAAGGTCTGAACTTGTGCAGCAGTATAAGGCACAATCAAGGAATCAGGATCCCTGCCAAAATGTGTAACAGCTGCTTTTATTCCGCGAAGCGCGAGCTGTGCAACAGCATCAGGGTACCAGTCAATAATCTTAGCAGGGGAAGCATTTGGATGAATCCAAAGTAATGGTCCATGTTGCCACAGGACTGCAGTTGGCAATTGAGCTGTCTTAAAAACACACAGATTAAAAGGTAGTGACTCCTCAATACGTTGTAATTGTGCTTCCTGTAAGGCCTCTTCCACCATCTGTAAGGCTCGGTGGGCGGCAGGGGTAAATTTTCTGGGTGAGGAGATATGAGGCTCACCCTCCAGGAGATCGAAGAGGGGTTTTAGATCAGCAGATGGAATTTTTAAAAAGGGCCTCAACCAATTTATATCTCCCAGAAGTTTCTGAAAATCATTTAATGTTTGTAAGTGGTCTTTGCGAATTTCTATTTTCTGAGGAACTATATTTTTGGGAGTAATCATTGAGCCCAAAAAGAGGCCTGTATCTGCAATTTGAACCTTTTCTGAGGCAATCTCTAATCCCCACTGTTTTAATTCAGCCACCAGCATGGGGAAAGCCTTTTGTAAAACATCTAACTCTTTGTGACAAATAAGAATATCGTCCATATAATGGATCATGATTAAAGATGTAAATTGCTTCCTAATTGACTCCAAAGCCTCCTGCACATACAGCTGACATATTGTTGGGCTATTGGCCATGCCTTGCGGCAGTACCTTCCACTGAAATCTCTTGTCTGGTTCCATATGATTAAGAGAAGGGATAGTGAAGGCAAACCTTGGTCTATCCCGTGGGTAAAGTGGAATAGAGAAGAAACAATCCTTAATATCTATAATAATAAGCTTCCAATCTTGAGGAAGTGCAGAAAGCAAAGGAAGTCCTCTTTGAACAGGGCCAAAAAGATGCATCTGATTGTTAATGGCCCGCAGGTCATGGAGTAATCTCCACTTCCCAGATTTCTTCTTAATAACAAAAATTGGTGTATTCCATGGGGAGGTAGAAGGCTCTAGATGCCCCAGCCGTTCCTGTTCTTGCACTAATCTTGTGACAGCCTCTAATTTTTCAGAGGATAGAGGCCATTGAGAGACCCATAACGGCTCCTCTGTTTTCCATGGTATGGGTCGTGAAGCCTCAACGGCCCCTAAATAAAACCCAGTCCTTTTCTACCCCGATTTCCGTGTTGCGTAATGGGTGTTATTCTGCCTTGTTCTTGCCTACCCAAGCCTCTACCCTTTGTATACCCCATCTTTGCCATAATGGCTGATGCCTGGGGGAGTATTCATTAGTTAGGGTCATGCCCATGGCTTGTAACACATCCCGTCCCCATAAATTTACAGGGAGTGGCAACACATAGGGGGTAAAACATCCCTGTTTGCCCTCAGCATTCCGCCAGGTTAAGGCTGAGGCACTGATGGCAGGAGAGGACTGGTATCCAAGACCTTGTAGAGAATGAGATGAAACAACAGTGGGCCAAGACTTCGGCCACCAATGGAGTGAAATAATGCTTTTGTCTGCTCCCGTAACCATTATCCCTTCAAATTCTTTTCCATTAATTAACAATTTTATTGTAGGTCTCTCATTTAGGGGTATAGCCAGATAGGCTGAATCACTTCCAGAAGATCCCATAGCCCTTTTTTGTAAAGTGTAGGTTTCTCCATCCCCGAGGGAGGGCAGCAACACCAGTTGTGCAATTCTATCTCCCTGCTTTATAGAAAATACACCCCGAGGGCTAGAACAGAGAACTTGAATCTCCTCTTTATGATACGGGTCAACAATTCCAGGATATATAATGAGTCCCTGTAAAGTTAAGGAGCCACGGCCCAGAATAAGCCCAATGGTGGCAGGGGGCAAAGGTCCAGGGGAATGGACTGGGACCGGTTGAACATTCATTTGGGGCATGAGTAAGAAGTCGGAGGCGGCACGCAAGTCCATTCCGGGGGTTCCTCGGAAGCCTCTACTTCTTCTTGATTGCTTTTCTGAAATTGGTTCCCATATTTCTGAGGGCCCTGGGACCATGGGCCCCGTGACCCGTTTTTTGATTGGGGTACCTTGGGTTCTTCAATAGGGGGCAGAAGCCTCCCTTTTACATCCCGGACTGACCTGCATTCGCTAGCCCTATGATAACCTTTACCACAACGATGGCAAAGCTTCGATTCTCTTGTTCTTTCAGGGGCTTGACAATCTTTCTTAAGGTGCCCCATTCTCCCACAATTAAAACAAGCTTTTTGATTAGATAAATCTCTACGCCTGTGCGTTTATAAAATGGCGGCAGCTAGTCCTGCATTGGTTAGGGGTCCCCCCAGCTCCCTGCACACTCTGAGCCAATCTTGTAAACCTTTGCTTTTGCGAGGGGCGATAGCCGCTCGACATTCCTGGGTTGCTTATCATAGACAAGTTGCTCAATTAGGGGCATAGCTTGTTCTGAATCACCAAAGATGCGACCGGCGGCCTCTGTCATTCTGGCCACAAAGTCTGAAAATGGCTCTTGGGGTCCTTGGACAATCTTTGTAAGGTGTCCACTGGACTCTCCCCTTTTTGTGAGGGCCTTCCATGCTTTAATAGCGGCGGCCGACACCTGACCATAGACACCCCAGATGTAGTTGGTTTGATTAAGGGCATGTTGACCCTGACCTGTCAGCATTTCAAATGTCCACTGCCTCTGATTCTCATCCTCAGCCGTGGCATTAACTCTAGCTTGTGCCTGGGCTGCATCATACCAGAGAGCCTTCCATTCCATGTATTGTCCCATGTTGGGAAGCACTGCTTTCACTGTCGTCTGCCAGTCAGTGGGAGTCATGGCAAAATTAGCAAGCCTTTCTACCTGTATTGTGGTAAAGTTAGCATTGACCCCATAATTACGAACGGATTCGGCCAATTCTTTGATTTGATTGTAATCTACAGGGGTATGTACTCTTCCGCCTTCCGCATTCTCGAATACTGGAAAAGCTACTTGTATTTTTCTCCGTTCCTCTAAAGGTAAAAAGGAGTCAGTACCAGTATTCAGTCGAAGCTCATACTGCGGAGGCGCTGAGGGGCGTGAGCCCGCCG
>NW_024430472.1:0-43550 GCF_017639785.1 Mesocricetus auratus
TGTGTTCCAGTGCCTAGGGATCACCTGGAAACTGCACAGAGCTTCCAATCCCGGTGGGAGACAAACACCCCAGACTCCAGGACTTCTCTTCCACCAAGGAGACCAGGAAACCAGAGGAGCCAGGGAGACCTGGGAAGCAGCTTTTCTGGAGGTGGCATCAGGTACAACAGGCCCTGCTTCGGGGCCTATGGTCCAGTGCCTAGGCATCACCTGGGAACTGCACAGAGCTTCCAATCCTGGTGGGAGCCAAACACCCCAGACCCCAGGACTTCTCTCCCACCAACGAGACCAGGAAACCAGAGCAGCCAGGGAGACCTGGGTAGCAGCTGTTCTGGAGGCAGCATCAGGTACAACAGGCCCTGCTTCTGGGCCTGTGTTCCAGTGCCTAGGGATCACCTGGAAACTGCACAGAGCTTCCAATCCCGGTGGGAGACAAACACCCCAGACTCCAGGACTTCTCTTCCACCAAGGAGACCAGGAAACCAGAGGAGCCAGGGAGACCTGGGAAGCAGCTTTTCTGGAGGTGGCATCAGGTACAACAGGCCCTGCTTCGGGGCCTATGGTCCAGTGCCTAGGCATCACCTGGGAACTGCACAGAGCTTCCAATCCTGGTGGGAGCCAAACACCCCAGACCCCAGGACTTCTCTCCCACCAACGAGACCAGGAAACCAGAGCAGCCAGGGAGACCTGGGTAGCAGCTGTTCTGGAGGCAGCATCAGGTACAAAAGGCCCTGCTCCTGGGCCTGTGTTCCAGTGCCTGGGGATTGCCTGGGAACTGAACAGAGCTTCCAATACCAGCAGGAAACAAAACCCTAGACTCCAGGAATTCTCTCTCACCAATGAGACCAGGAAACCAGAGGAGCCAGGGAAACCAGGGGAACAGCTGTTCCAGCAGGATCAGGTACAACAGGATCCAGCAAAGGGTCCAGGGGACCAGGTGGGAGGCTAATCGCCCCAGAGACCTGGTCTTCTTCTCCACCCACGGGACCAGAATGAGGAGAAGAAAGAGAAGAACCACGAGATTATTGGACTTGCTAGCACTCACCAAAAGGGAACTCTGGTCCCCTAACCACCAGGCCAGTAAGGGGCTCTTTCAGCACCCACTAAAAGAAGAGATGGGAAAGAGACAATACAAAAACACACTCAGCAACAGAAAAACAAATATGACACCACGAGATTCTAGAGACTCCACACCAGCAAGACTCCAACATTCCAATGCAAACAAAGCAGAAGAGAATGACCTTAAAACCACTTTCATGAAAATGATAGAGGAAATGGAAGAAGAAACAAAGCAAAAAATGCAAGAAATGGAAGAAAAAACAAAGCAAAAAAATTGAAAGAAATGGAAGAAGAAACAAACCAAAAAGGCAGAAAATGGAAGAAGAAACAAAGCAAAAAATGCAAGAAATGGAAGAAAAAGCAAACCAAAAAATGCAAGAAATGGAAGAACAAACCAAAAAATTCATAAAAGGCAACAAATGGATGAAAAGATAAACTGAAAATTGGAAGAAGCAATGCAAACACAGCTAGGGTTGAAAACTGAAATAGAGACAATAAAAAAACACAATCTGAAGAAAGGCAGGAAGTAGAAAAGCCGGGCAAACAGTCAGGAACTACCGATGCAAGCATTACCAACAGAATAGAAGAGATGGAAGACAGAATCTCAAGTGTTGAAGATACACTAGGAGAAATGGATTCATCAACCAAAGAAAACCTTAAATCGAACAAATCCTTAACACAAAACATCCAGGAAATATGGGACACCATGAAAAGCCCAAACCTAAGAATAACAGGTATAGAAGAAGGTGAAGAAAACCACCTCAAAGGCGCAAAAAACATATTCACCAAAATCATAGAAGAAAACTTTTCCAACCTTAAGAAAGACATGCCAATGAAGGTACAAGAAGCTTACAGAACACCAAATAGAGTGGATCACAAAAAAGTCCCCTCGCCACATAATAATCAAGACCCCAAATATACAGAATAAGGAAAGAATATTAAGAGCAGCCAAGGAAAAAGGCCAAGTAACATATAAAGGCAGACATATTAGAATTACACCTGACTTCTCCATGGAAACTCTGAAAGCCAGAAGGTCCTGGATACATATTCTACCAACACTAAGAGACCATGGATGCCAGCCCAGACTACTATACCTGCCAAAGCTCTCCATCACTATAGATGGAGAAAACAAGATATTCCATTACAAAACTGGATTCAAGCAATAGGTATCCACTAACCCAGCCCTACAGAAAGTTTTGGAAGGAAAACTCCAACCCAAAGAAGCTAACTACAACCAGAAAAAAATAGGCATTAGAGAATCCCTTTCTACCAACAACCAAAAGAACAAAGGGGTGAAATTCCACACATAATTCCACCAACAACAACCATTGCAAATCGACGAAGGATGAGCAATCAATGGTCATTAATTAATATCCCTCTACATTAATGGCCTTAACTCACCCATAAAAAGACACAGGCTAGCAGAATGGATTCGAAGTCAGAACCCTTCCTTCTGCTGCATACAAGAAAAACACCTCACCCTGAAAGACAGATATTATCTGAGAGTTAAAGGTTGGGAAAAAATTTTCAATCAAATGGACCCAAGAAACAAGCAGGGGTAGCAATCCTAATATCTAACAAACTAGACTTTAAAATGAAATCAATCAAGAGAGATGAATGACGTCATTACATACTCATCACAGGTGAAATCCACCAAGATGAAGTGTCTTTCCTGAACATCTATGCCCCAAATACAAAGGCATCCACATTCGTAAAAGAAACATTACTAAAACTTAAATCACATATAAAGCCCCACACAGTTATTGTGGGAGATTTCAACATATCACTCTCATCCACTAGACAGGAATACCACACAGAAACTCAACAAAGAAGCAAAGGGTCTAATAGAAGTAATGACCCAACTGAAACATTTCATCCACATAAAAAAGAATATACCTTCTTCTCACCACCACAGGGAAACTTCTCAAAAATCGGCCACATACTAGGCAACATATCAAACCTCAGCAGCTACAAAAAAATTGGAATACTTCCATGCATCTTATCAGATCACCATGCTTTAAAATTAGAATTCAACAACAACACAAATTGCAGAAAACCTACAAACTCATGGAAATTGAATAATGCAGGCAGCAGAAAGGGAGAGAGAGACAGACAGCAAGAAAGAGAGATGAGACATTGGGCTTAGCTTGAGTATCTGAAACCTTAAGACACACTGTCAACAATGCACTTCCTCCAACAAGGCCACACCTCCTAATAGTGCCACTGCCTCTGAGCTAATCGGGGCCATTTTCACTCAAATCACCACATTCCATGCCCTTTTCCCCATAGGCTTGAAGGCATATATATCATGATGCGTGTATTACAACTTCAAAAGTTACAACAGACTATAAGTATCTTCACTGGTTCAAAGTCTCTTCTCCGTCTCATGCAATCTCTTAAATATAATTCCTTGAAAAAGCCAAACTGAAAAAAAAAACATATCACATACTTCTAACTTGTAATGGCACAAGATACACATTACCATTCTAAAAGTGTGGAAAAGAAGCATGAAAAGGAAATGTTCCACCAAATCTAGACCAAAAAACAATTGGGCAAATTCAAATTTTGTATCTCCCTGACTGATGAAAACACTGTCTGCAGATCTCCAACTCCTTTCAGCTTTGTTGACTGTAACACATATCTCTCTGATGGACTGCCTCCACTCCCTGTTGGCAGTTTCCTTGGGAGTTATCTCAAGACTGTGGCATCTGCAACATCTTGTAGTCTCCACGACAATCCAGGCTTCAACTTCAGAGCTTCAAGCAAAATATTTCTAGGCCCCCATTCAGGGTCACCCCTGATACATGTATGGAATCAATGATTTCCTCTAGGCATAGAGATTCTATAACCTCTTTTTTTCTGTCCTTATTGCTAAAGCCAGAAACATGTGGCTAAAGCTGCTAAGTTCTGTTGTTTTGTGGGTTAGGAGATAATCCACTCACTCAAGTGCATCTTCACCAACTTCCCTTTTCAACAGTTTTCTGTTGTCCTGTTACTCATTACAAAGACAAAGCTTGTCTCAAAATCCAATATCTGCAGTCTCTGCATTCTGGGTGGTGAAATTAAACTTGTGCACTACCATGAATTGGCCTAAGCTTTTTGTAAATTTGTTTTAACAATTTGGAAGCTTAGTTAGCTGACACCTTTCTTTGAGATAATTACTCCTTTTTACTCCAATTACTATCAGGGGTTTCTTTAATATGTTTATATTGCCTGGTGTTCATTTTCTTCTCAAACTATAGATTTTATATATTTCCTTTCTCTTTTCATTATAGATATGTATAAGTATGGCCAAAAATTACCAAGCAACACAGTCAATCCCAGACTGTCTTGAAATCTCCTCTGGCAAAGCTTTTAATCCATAACTCTTTAATTTAGCCTCAAGCAGATTTTTTGAACAAGGATAGAAAGTAGTCACATTATTCACCAAAATATTACAAGAATGATGTCTAGACTACATATTAATATTCTTCTCTTCTGATAGCAACTGAACCAGGCCTTCACAATTCAAATCACCCCAGCACCCTATCTTCCATAATGCTAATACTATGGCCCCTTAAGCACCATGTAAATCATTCAGGTACTTTCCTAATCCAAAGTCCCAAAGTCCACATTTTTCTAAATAAAACCAAGGTGAGGCCTAGCACTACAATAATCAATCCATGGTACCAAATTCTTTCTTAGTTAGGGTTTCTATTGCTGTGAATAAATATTGTAACCATGGCAACACTTATAAAGGAAAATATTTAATTGGAGCTACATTACACTGCAGAGGTTTAGGCCATTATCAGCATGACAGAACATGGCAGAATTTAGGCAGACATGATACTGGAGAGGTAGCTGAGAACTTTGTATCTGGATCAGCAGGAATCAGGTAGAGAAAGAGACACTGCTTCCAGCTCAGGCATGTGAAAACTCAAAGTGCACCCCTGTGACACATTTCCTTCAGCAAGGCCACACATACTCGAACAAGGACACACCTTTTAATAGTGATACTCTCTATGAGCCTTTGGGGAGCCATCACAGAGTCCATTTCTAATAAGTTCAGTGAAATATCTCTATTATGTGCAAAACTTGTTTTCAAGATGGCCTCCATGGATAGTTAAAATTAAAACTTTAATCGTATTTCAATATCAATAAGATAACAAGGTTAACAAAGCAGCAGTGAACAGTTTTATACTGACCACAAAGAAGAAGGGCAAACACAATGTGGTATGCTTTCCTGAACCAAAGCCTGCAAAACTGAAAAGTAGTCAAATGCAGTACATACTGTAACTTTTCTTTCTGAACATAAAACTAAAAGGTAAATGGAAGACAATAAAAACCAACATATACACACACATATATATATATATATATATATATATATATATATATATATATATATATTCTGTTTCCATAGCACCTAGAACCAACTCCTAAAGAAAGCAAGGTCAATAAAAATATCACTGGTGTTAATATTCTTCCTTGGCCTTCTTGAAAGTGCATAGTTCACAGTTTACACTTAATTCCCATGTCACTATAGAAAGACCACAATTTTGGCCTTCTTAATAAAAAAGCTAACAGATAGAAAAGCCCTTGGCTCCTGAACAAACTCCCTGTATTCCAGGATCCCTCACCTTGTTTTCCACAGGCCATTATTTCCATCTCAATCTATGAATGTCATTTTTGAAATGAAAAAACCACACCACTTCTTGCTTGTACTTCCTCTCACTAGCTGTTACAAAAGCTGGCAGTACTTGGGCTTTGACCACCCTGATGAGCCATGCTTAGCCATGCTCCTTCAATATGTCAGTTGAAGAGACAAAGTTAGCAGTGAAACACTGGAAAAGGGGATTAATCCACTGGAGGCTCAGCAGGAAGAGAGACAAAGGTCTAGAGACTACCCTTCCATATCAACCAGATGGTTGTGGGAAATTCCAGTTTCTTTGTTCAGTTACTTTAATAGTACAGCCAAATGTGGAAAGAGATCCCTCTTGATCTGCTTGCACAGCCAGGTGTAGTGGACACCTGGACACCAGGGCTCAAGCTCAGTGCTCCGTCTTGACCTGGCACAGGGTTGTTCTGTTGGTTGGTGGAGAAGAGTCTGCTTTATGGCTTGGACAGCGTCTGACTCTCAGACCTTCACAGTGCTCTGTTCTGCTGTCTTACTTTGTGCTTTTCATGTGTTTCCTCTAAACTTTCCTCTGTGCTTATCTGTCAGCCACATACACATGCACTTATCACCCTGTTGCCTTTCAAGTTCATCTCTCCATCCAGACTGTTTATAGCTTCATTTTTACAGTCTATTTTCATGCTGCTTAAACTTTAAATAAAAGTTAAAGTATCTCAAATGGGAATAGATGGTCCATATGATTCAGCTTTTCAGAGTGCCTTTGTTGAAATTTCCTCTGAGTTCAAAGACTAGAATAGCTTCTAGACTGCTGCCTGATATGATACAGCCTCACAGAATACCCTAGTGAAACTTGGCCATCATTCTAAGTTACTCTGGGTCCCTTAAATACCCCTGTTGGGGAAGTCCTGCGTATATGTCAATAAATTACTGCTGGCCAACAGGAATCTAGATAGGTGGGGCTAGGAGTCCAGGAGGATTCTGGGAAGGAGAAACACAAGAGAGTCAACATGTAACGCCATGGGGTAGGAGCCCGGAAATATTCTCCGGTAAGAGACATACTTAGATTAACAACTATGGGGTAATTACTTAAAGCAGAGCTAGCCAGTAAGAGACAAGCAAGGCCAACAGCTTCATAATGAATATAGCCTCCTGTGTGTTTATTTGGGACTGATGCAGCTCTAGAACCAGGCTGGCGGAAAGGATTCTCTCAAAAGAAAAAGCTTCTCTTAACACCCACCAATCAGCAGGAATTCTAGAAAACTGTGCCCACATTTCCAAAATATGACTATAATGTTTCTTTCCAATAAAGAGGTGTGGTTACAAATCATTAATCCTTAGCTTTGTGTGAGCCCCATTTCCCACTATCAGGTCCTGGTTTCCCTCTCAATTTCAATTGCAGAGATCTGACTTCCTGCAGTTATCTTTAATGACAGGCATTTGGTCAGTGTATGTATGTCCCAGGCAAAAGCATTCCATCTAAGACATTCCAAGATATCCAAGGACATGGAATTAGCATACACCCAAAGTAATTGATTCATAGCTACCTAGATGGATAGAACAAATAAGCATGCCCTGGATTTCCCTCACTGGCAGATAGAGGAAAAATAACCTAAACTATCCCTGCACTAAAAGATTCTCAAACTTCTCATCCCAGTTTATATTCTACCTTAGAATATACTCATTCCCCTGAGAAGAAATGGTAATCAACCCCTTCCCTCATCCTCAGGCAAAAATAAACATTCCTGGAGAACCAATAGTTTCTCTTAATATATGTAATAAATGTTTCAATGATAACAAATACAGTGTGAAACTCATATAAAGAAAATTGTAATCGAATAACAAATTAAGGAAGTATAAGGAAGGAGACAGAACTTAAGTGCACTGAATAAAAGCTTGGAGCAAATACACACCTTGAAATTGCTTTCTATTGCTGTGATAAAACCCTAACTAGAACCAACATGGGGAAGAAAAGGCTTACTTTACACAACAGCTTGTGGTTCACCATCCAGGGAAGCCAAGGAAGCAGTTCAAGGGCAGAGCTTGAAACAGAAACCAGGGAGGAACACTGCTTACTGGCTTGCTCCCTGGCTGAAGCTCAGCTACTTTCCTTGCCCAACCCAGGCACTGCTGCCTAGGGATGACAGTACCACCCACAGTGGGCA
The DNA here is from genome assembly GCF_017639785.1 of Mesocricetus auratus. NCBI lineage: Eukaryota > Metazoa > Chordata > Mammalia > Rodentia > Cricetidae > Mesocricetus > Mesocricetus auratus. The sequence continues at coordinate 7,837 of NW_024430472.1, forward strand.
GGCCCTCCTGTATCAGTTGTGAACCAAGAAAAAGTCCCAGACAGGCCCAGGGTTCTTAACTGGGTGTGAAGGTGGCATCCAAGATTCCCCTTCACAGTGTCCGGGGCAAAGGAGCTGGAAGAATTCAGGATACAGGATGTACCATGCCCTTGGCCCACCTGCATCTGCCTCTGCTGACTTTGGAGCAGTTAGAGAAGTCAGTCACTCTAAAGATGGGGAAATTCTGGTGATAGTCATTTCTGAGTGTTGTAATTCACTCATGACACTCTGGTCCTTGATACAGTTCTGTGCCACAGAAGTGGTAAGAGGCAAGGAGGAGAACAACTTAAAGATGCAGAGGAGAATATAACATTTAAAGACAGGGAAAGACCTGTCTCAAAGGCTAAGATGGAGAATGATTGAGGCAGACACATGGGTAGGTTTAGGAGGGGTATTCTTGGCATCACAATGCATTCATTTAGAGTTAATGTTACCTTGGAGACCCTCATAGGTTACCTTGGTGGAATGGGGGAGTATACACATCTGTAGGAAAAGTTTTTCTGAGAGCATACCTTCCGTCAGTGTTTAACTGATTCAGAAACTACAAATTCTCCTGTATAGTTTTATGTAACGTACATTTAAATTTAAAAAGAATAAATGAAAATATTATTTTAACAAAGAAAGTGTATAAATAGGGGAAATTTAATCCACTTTGCTGGATGAAGAATGTAGAGACAGAGATTTCAGACTTAGGCCAGATACATCAGCCCAGAATCAACTATAGATGGAGGTCAGAGCTTCAGTCTCAGAACACCAGAAGCACAAACTCTGACAGCAACATTTAATAAATGGGACTGTCTGAAACTGAGAAGCTTCTGTAAAGCCAAGAAAACACTTCCTATAGAATGTGAAAAGATCTTCAACAATACCACATCTGACAGAGGGCTGATCTCCTAAATGTAAAAAGAACTCAAGAAACTAGACAAAAAAATCAAATAATCCAATTTAAAAATGGGGTACATATCTAAATGGAGAATTCTCACAAGAACAATCTCAGAAGGGCTAAGATCAAACACACTGATGATAACTCATGCTGGAGAAGAAGTGGAGAAAGGGGAACACTCCTCCTTTGCTGTAGGGAATGCAACCTCTTAGAGCTACTGAGGAAATCAGTATGATGATTTCTCAGAAAACTATGGATGAACATACCTCAGGAACCTGCATTACCTCTTTTGGGCATAAACATAAAGTAGGCACATTCACACCAAAAGCACATCTGCTCAACTATGTTTATAGCAACATTGTTCATAATAGCAAGATCTTAGAAACAACCTTGATGTTCCTCAGCCAAAGAAAGGATAAGAAAAATGTACAATTCACAGTGGAGTTCGTCTCAGTGTTAAGAAAAAATGACATCCAAACATTGGCAGAAAAATGGACAGAACTAGAAAAGACTATCCTGAGTGAAATAACCAAAACCCCAAAAGACAAATACAAAATGTACTCATTCATAAGTGGACATAAAGCAAATGATTCCCAGTCGACAATCCACAACCCCAGAGAATGTAGCACCCTCTTCCAGAAATAGATAGAAGCAGATGCATAAATCCACACCTATTGTGCCCAAATTCTGAATACCAAAATCACCAAGAGACCTGATCTGATAAAAAAACAAATAGCCTTTAATTAACTAACAAGTTAACTGTATTAACTTGTCTGACTCAACATGTGGAGCAAAAAGGTCCCAGAGGGAACATGGTGCAGGGAATTTATTGGGGTAGATCAAGGGGTAGGGTCTGGGGTCTGCAGGAATCTCAGGATTGGTGCACTTCCAGTCTTGTGCAACCTGTCCTGTGTTTATTGGCCAACTGCATCTGGAAGAATGGTTGTTATGCTTAGAGGGTCTCCCATGGTGGCTGCGATGGTCTGTACTGCACTGTTACCATAAGTAAAGCACACGCAGAGCCCACCAGCTGACTTCGGGTTGGTTCCTTGCCACATGGAGGATATCTGGTATCCTAGTGGCTTGGGCAACATCGGGAGCTTGTCAGAAGCTCAGCACATGTTGTTGATTCAGGTCTACATATTGGTGGGTCTATTTTGCATTCTGTCATGGTTCGGTGAGGGTCTGGGCCCTTCACTAATCATTAGTTCAAGCTCCTAGAGTACAACTGAAGTGAGGGGGCAGCAATAATGTGAAAAAAGGAGTCAAGACCATGATGGGGAAACCCATAGAGTCAGCTGACCCAAGCTAGTGATAGATCATTGACTCTGGTATGATAAATTGGGAACCTGCTTAAGACCCAACAAGACTTCCTTAGCAAAGGTGACAGTGGTATGCCTGGGACATATACAAGCTCACTGGCAGTTTTTTCCAAGATCTATCTTTAATGTACAAACTGAGTTAGTGGAGCCTATTTTGTATGGAGAGATACCTTGCTCAGGGTAGAGAGAGGGGTGTGGGTTGTAGGGAGGTGCCTTGGCCTTGCATCATTGAGATAACTTAGTAGACTTCATAGGGGAGGGCTTACTCTCTGTGAGGAGCAGATGGGAGGGGGGAAAGAAGCAGGCAGATCACTTTGAGTTCAAGGCCAGTCTGGTCTACAAAGCTACACAAAGAAACCTTGTCTCAAAAGATGTTTAAAAATTACCATTGAATGATATATCATAGTCAGTTTAAATTGGAATTGGGTAGAGAAAAGAGAAGTACACACACACAACACACATAGTCACACAGAGAAACATATAAGATTGTACACATACATATAAGCATTGCGCAGTTCCTCGACTTCGGTCTCCGAGTCCTGCTGCGGCTCTCCCCCGGGTCTGTCCTGCCCCATGGTCTGCGTCTCCTCCGGCGGCACCACACCATCTGACTGACAGTCTGCACAGACTCCGACGAGGCGTTGGAGGACTTCTCTTGCCGCTGCAGCTCTGAGGAGAGGAGCTCCTCCTGGACAGGAGAGAGTTCTGACTCGGTGAAGACATCCTCCGACAGGGACTCCTCCGTGCTCCGGGGAGCCGTGCTGGCACTGTCGTACCTGGGTCGCGGGTTCTCGAGTCGGCGTCCTCAGCACCGGTTCCTGTCGTCTTCTTGGAATGGCAGATGTCCCTTCCTGACAACTGATCCATTTCTCTGTCGTTCAATAAAATTAAAAACTATTAGACACTAAAAATCTGTAACATGTTGCATTCCCCAAGCAGCTAATAAAATATCACAGAAGAGGCTTTTCAAAAAAGGTAAGGACTAGCTCTCAACAGAAAATAGAAATAACTGTGTTTTTCATATATATCAAGATTTTTCATCAGCTGTTTACTACTTGGGAAACACCAATGGAAGATGTCTTTGTACGTGATCTACAACAAAGTTTGATAACAGATTCTTGACGAGATTTTAGTACTGAACCAAAACTTTTGTTGGTAGAAGAAAGTGGTGAATTTTAATGCATCACCGCACAGGCAGGCCTCAGTTGCACGCAGAGGGAGGTGAGACTACACTACAAGCTATAACGCAATGCCAAGAGCAGCCGAGGACAAACATTTGCAGGAAATCCTAAACTGATGAGTTGAACAGTCCTAAGAGTTCGTTCAGTTAAAGAACTAGATAGTGAATGCTTTACAGCCGGGGCTCATTTCCACCCTCGTTAGCACTGGTTTAGGTGAATACCAATGCTTGCAAGTGGTCGGTTCTGGAGACAAGCATCATTAAAGGCTTTGGGCAAATACGGCTAGAGAACAAGTCACCTCCAAATAAGAGGCCTCCTGCGGATACTGAAGCTGATCAAGTCTCCTGATCAACTTTCTCGTGCTTTTCAAGTCTTTGTAACAAGACACACAGTTTTTCTAAGTGAGATGTGTGAAGTGTAGTTACTTTAAACAATTAGTTCAAGTGTCTTCTGTCTCTCTACTGTAGTCATTTTTTAAGAAACCCAGGCATCTAACTGGCAATACTGAATGTGAAATGGTGCCACCTACTGGTGATTTGCTTAAACTGCACCCACAGGGTCAAGGAACTGGACCCAAGCCTTGGGAGATTTTCCTGTATACACTTCCCAGAATCAAGAGACTAGCTGTTAATGGATTTTTTTAAGTATATTTATTTACGTGAGTTTTCTAGCCTGAGATTAATATTCTGAATGGCTAACCATTAATACTTACGGCACTTAACACAGTTCAGAACAGCACTTTAAAAATCAATTACCCAGACATTAAAGAGGTGAAACCCATTACATCTACTTTATTTCTGCAAAGCATTGCTCTGCAAAACCATTTGCTGCATTTATCTTCTTTGAAGCCAAATCCTGATTCCAATTAGCATATAGACCAAGACTTAAGGGTATTTCCTTCTGGTGATATTTTAAATGCGGGGACCCAGGTCCCTGTCTTCCCAGGTAATATGTTGAATGACAAAGCCACAGCCCATGTGGAAAGGATCCTGAAACGGAGCTCCTTTTCCCTCTGGAACTTTTCTCACCTGAGGTCTAATCTTTAAACTGGCATGGGGGGGCGCTCTTTTCTATCCCACATCAGTTCCTCCTACTTTTCCTTGGATGTTGCCTCTCCTTTTCTTTCTCAGTCTTTTATTTCTGCTGGCTACTTGGCTGTACATCCCAGGCCCCCCTTCATGAGAACAACTGCAGGTCTTGTCTTACGTGTTTCGTGCTCTCTGTTTCCAGAAGCACAACTATGCGCGTAAATGTAAAGCTATCCTGGCTATCGCAATGCCAGATCTTTACCCCTGCAACACTCCACAGCCCACACGCAGTATACTCTTTAGGTACCTTCAGGGAAAATTAGTAATACAGAGCAAGCTAAAATTTTTAATTGTCTGTCTAGATAACAAAGGCTGATAAGCACTGAGTCACATGAATACTAGAGGTTACTTGTCAAATATCCGGCCCTTTGACTAAATAAATATAAACTTAACACAATTATTCTCTATATACCAGACACGCTATGAATTGCCTATTCAATACTGCTTACATTTTTCCTGTCTTACTGAACAAAATGAAAAACAGTTATGATAAAACCAATAAAATAAGAATATTAGAGAAGGGTCAACTATCTAGATGCTAAAAAGAAAGAAGACAGAAGGGAAGAAAAAAGGACAGGAAAGGGAGAGGGAGGGGAGGGAAGGGAAGGGGAGGGGAAGGGAGGGGAGGGAGGGGAGGGAGGGAAGCTGCGGCGAGCAGCACATGAACACTCACACGGGTAAGGACTCCTTTATTTTGCTATCCAAAATGTCTCTGTACATGGCAGCTGACATCACCTCTTCCATTGGGCACATGATGCCATACTCCTCACAGCCATTCTCTTGAACCAGGGGGTCTGTTTTATGTGGATCGAACATTATATTATTGGGTGTGACTAGCAGCACGCCACTGACAGTGCCCTAAGACGGAAAAAGAAAGAACCATTCAATCTTCAAAGCTCACAAGTTCAGTTCAGAGTCCAGATGCCTCTGCTATGCATTCCCTGACCTCTGGCCATCTATCTACCTTATACCCAGAGCAGTCAGGCACTAAGGCTCCCTCCTGAAGCATGCTTTCCAGGAAACTATGCTTTTCCTCAGCAGAGTCAGGATGCAAAGAATATCATAGTCTACCTAAAACACGTGAAATTGAGATTTACAAAGGGAGACAACGGCTAGATTACAAAGCTAAGAAGGGACTGTCAAACGTGTGCTTCAGAAAGTCAAGTTGTGCAGGACTATGCACACCACCTCCTGTGTTCTTCTCCCAATACTAGTTCCAAACAGGGCTACATGAGAACAGCGTGTACATTTTATATTGTGTATTAATAACTCATTACCAGTGGTAAAGGAGTAGTTTCATAGCAATATTGCTTGAGAAATAGCTTAAATTTGCTATTCATTAGCTGAGATCTTCCGTATGCAAAGTTTTAGGGCCCATTTCTTCATCTACAGGGTTGGTTAGACAAAATTCATATTAAAGTGTAACTTTCTATTCACAATTAAAGACTATGAATTTTAAATGAGTTTATATAAATAGAGATACAAATCTCTAGGAGTCTACTTTTGTCAACTGAGGTTTGCAGACAGTTGGCAGCATTAGCACGCGTTAGTATCTGCTGCTTCCTGGAGGGCATACTCTGTCCATACGCGGCCGACTGAAGCTCACGATCCTAGCTGAGAACCACAGCCGTGAAAACAAAGGTGAGACGAGCGGGCATCTGTCCACAGAACACAACAAACGAGCGAGCAGGATGCAGAGTGCGGGTACCAAGTTCCTTCCCGTGTCACAAGACGCATGCGCATACCCCATGTGTGAAACGCCTGACTCTCAGGTTCAAACTCCTGTTCCAGCATTTCACAAGCACAGAGAAAGCGTGACAAACTTCTGAAAATCAAACAGCTATTCAAAGTTGTGTCGCCTTCTCCTGAAATGCCAGGGGAAGGGAAACCCGGGCATCCTGCCTGATTCGGTGTCACAGTCCAAACTCAGCAGTCACGCAGACAGTGCCTTTTACAGGACGAAGTGACCGTCACTTAGTGATGTTTGGAAGATCTCCTGATGACTGCAGCTACCCAAGAAAAGTGAGGAGAGGCGGCAGCAGCAGGCGTTACAGGTATGAAAGACTCACAGTAACCCTATGCAATATTAAAACAGGAAGTGCGAGTGGACACGCGGTGTTGGGGCAAACGATCTAAACAGTTGAACGAACACCTCTCTACTCATAGTGTGAAGGTGAGTGTGCGTGTGCACATGCGTGTGGCCTGTGTGCCAGAACACGCGTAAGGAGGTCAGAGGACAATGTGCAGAAGCTAGTTCTTTGCTTCCAAGGGCCTTTAAGTAACCACGGGCCATCTCGAAGCCCCTCTCCGACACTTTTAGCTCAGACAATGAATCTTTGACAGGAGAACGTCAGCCTACCCAGCCTGGAGCAGGGTTTTCATGGACCCATCTACAGCGGTGTATATTGCTGAAGCACAGAGGAGCACACGCCAGTGAGAGCCAGGAAAGTGCCACCGAGGACACCGACACTGCTGGGGACAGTCCCACAGCACGGAAACAAGGCTAGAGTACACGCCCTGGAGCAGAACCTTGCAAGGTCTCTAAACTTCTGTCCCCTTTACTGCTTCAATTTCTGCAAACTACAGATTTTGAGAAACGAAGCCAAGCAACTGGCTACAACTTAGCAAGCGCATTCGAGGTTCTCTGAAGGAGATTTTGGGAGTTTTACTTTTATAGGAATTTTAACTGACAATCCCGTATCCTGGGTTCTGTGTTTGCTTTGGCAATACTGACGATCAAACCCAGAGCACCAGGCACTCAAGGCAAGTATTCTACCGCTGAGGGCAACCCAGCCCACAGCAGATTTGGCTCATAACATCAACGCACCCTCTGCTACATTTTAGAGGACTCTCCCGAGGAGATAATGCTAACTAGCTACAAGGGAACAAAGGTTCCAGTGTAACGACAATGCCTCCAATTCTCCACACACATCGATGCTACCCAACGGCCTCCGGAGCTCCTTCTACTGCCTCTCTGAACCTAGGTGACACCTGACCCACTGGGTTCATCAATCTGCTTTAGCTTAGGAATCCACCCTCAGGGCTAGAGGGATGCACAGGCGACTCCTTCAAGTGTCTTTCCTCCAAGTCAAATTCACGAAAACCTCAAGAACTGACCATCTCAAACGCACCTACAGTGGGGCACCCACCACAAGACACACACCTTACAAAGACTGCCTGAGAGAGCAGGCCCGGGTGAACCATGCTAAAACTTCCTAGAGCAGTGTGCCCCCCAGCAGACTCCAGGCAGGGCAGATGCCTGGGGCCCGAGTGGGCTTTTCAGGCTGACTCGGTCCATCAGAACAATGCGAGAACACTAGGCATTTCCACATTTCTAACAGCACACTGGAACCAAAAGCAGAAAACTAACGTTTGCAGTGGAGCCAGGGCCACGTCCTTGCCAGGAATTCACAGAAAAACAAGAACTCAGTAAAGACACAGAAGAATGCTAGCATTGCCCGACTTGGTCTCACTGGTACTGCAAAATGTTCCACTCAGTAGAAGCAAAATGTGCGTGTTTTTCAAGCATACACACAAGATTTACCACAGACTCTGGGTGAGGAAATAAGTCACCTATATCAAGCCTTCACAAAGGAGTAAGGAGGTTATCTGACATTTGACATGGAGTCAAATCAGACATTAGTTAACGAAGAGTACCTGCATATCGCCAAGTATTTAGAAGCGAACCAAAGCACTTCAAAAGGCAATTTACTTGCCCCAAAGTAGGAATGTTTATTCCTATTTTAATAGATTAAATGAACACACCTAAATACATTCTACCATGTAGTACATATCCAATAAGGACGAGTTATCTTTCAATTTCTGTGTCACACTAAGTTGCTCAAAGCTAGTACTCCTGCATAGTCAACGCTGCTGTTTCAAAGATGCTTAGTGTAGTGAATTCATTTACACATCATGACCTTTAGGAACTGCCACAGATGACCGGATGCTGAGTCAGGGGCACGGTCCATGCTAACTCAAACACACAGTCACCTTGTACAGATAGATCTCATGGATGGCTGACGTTTTTGACTTAAACTGCCCGTGTCAAGCTTTCACAGTTTAGGAACAGCCAAGATGTTGTTCACTACCTTGCCATTGGTGATGTATTTGCAATTAATTTTGAGAAACTTCTCAGTGAACGCTTCTTCTTCCTCAGAGGTTGAAGACACAACTCTTGCAGGCCGAATACTGCTGACAGCAGAGGAGGGAAACGCTTCTTTTGGATGGACAACATCGGGAGTCTTGAACAAAGCAAAACAAAACACACAAAAAAATGCCTTAGAAAGCTAGATAAGGGGGCTGGAGAGATGGTTCCGCGGTTAAGAGTTCTTCCAGAGGACCCGGTTTCAATTCCCAGCAACCACGTGGCAGCTCAGAACCATCTATAACTCTACCTCCAGGGGACCCAACACCCTCCCACAGACATGCATGTATGCAAAATACCAATGCACATGAAAATAAATCACTAAATAAAAGAAAACTAGATAAATACATAATGGAAATACTCTCCCCAGTAAGTACTGCTCTCTCTTCTTCTCAATCTTAAAGCCCCCAAATTCTCACAAATTATAATAATAAGGATATTTCCATTTTAATGAAGATTTTTAAATACATCATGAACTTGCACTTTGAATGCCTACAGCACAAGGATGCATAGGAATTATATCCACCTACACATGTGCACATACAACATTGTGACAAGCATCAAAATCTAAGTAACGTGTAACCCTCACAACCCCAATACACACGCTGAGCTGCTTGTGAATTTAACCACTGGTGTTGACAACACCAACACGGGTTCCGAGAGAAGCCAGAGCACAGAGAAAGGGGGAGCTGGCCATGAGTGGTATCTGTGATACAGCAGGCAAGAAGATACACTCATCAGGAGAGTGTTTTTCAGCTGTGTAAATGCTATGTGTGCACGAAAGTCTGCAGGCACATGGGCACACGTGTGTGCGCATGTGTTACTTGTACATGTGCAGCCCTGAGGCTGATGTTCAGCAGTGTGTCAATCTCCATTGCTTTCCCACTGTATTCACCGAGGGTGGTGGCCTCCATCCAACCAGAGCTCAACATGCGTCTGGTCTTCCCCGCCTCCATGTGTGCCTTCCAGGGTGGGAATTACAGGTAGGCTGCCATGACCAATTAGCGTCTGAGGAGGCTCTGGGGATGTGAACTCTGGTCCTTACGCTTGAGCCACTGAGCCATACCCCCACTCCAGAAGCACACTGTAAACTTCAAAACCAAAGTCCATCTGTGCCCATCTAACGCACACCAGACACAGCTCAATCTGACTACGAGACATTCTTGCAACACAATTCATGCCGCTCTTCTCAGGATGTCTCTGCGTGGCTAAAATACAGAATTCAATGGAGAAAAACTATTCCACTAAACACAAGTGCAACAGTATTTCAAACAAACGGGAAATGGAGTGGTGAGTATACTTTTCCATGAACGCATTACATAATAACAGGTAGCTCTGAGCCTAACAGCTATGTTAACTACAACCACTGGCTAATGGCTGATTTCAGCTCTAAGGTGCTAGGAAAACACCTACGTGACTAGGGACAACGTTAAAAGTATGTCCTTTATTACTTTACAGTTTGCTGTACACGCTTTACTTACTTAAAATGCTTACCCAAGTTCAAAGACATTTTCAATGCTACTCACAAGGTCACCACATAAAAGAAATAGATCATAACGGTTATATGGCATGTTCAATTTATCGATTAATGAAATATCCTCGACCTTTCCATATCTTCATGCTTTATACACATACCATTGTCTTTGGTACTTACCATGTTATCTAAAAGTTCTGTGTCGCATGCAAATACAGTCAGTACAGTTACTATCTCTAAGTAAGTGATATTAATGACTTCAATGGCTGTTCATGAAATCCCTGTCTATATGTGATATATGAATACCTCCAATTAACTTTTTAGCTCACACATAAGGTTTAGTTTTAAACATATGTTTGGCCAAACAATAAGATGAAACTGAAATGTCAATCCAGGTTGCCAATATTCACAGGAACTAGTGACTACAATCACAATAATGCACTGTCCCTTCAAATCTTCCACCGGGTGACGGAAAGAATGCTTCACTCCCCAAAACCAGATGATTAGAGATCATCAGGAGGAACAAATAGACAAAGAGCTACGAACACATTCTGTTTGTAGCCGGTCAATTACCCCCAAATTACGTGGATTTCCTATGGCTACCACTGTCTACTGTGAAATCATGTTATTCAGAGAAAAAATATACACAAAGCATATTGTCAAACGCTCTCCTTGAATGAAGATATACCTCGGTGAGCAACACGTTCTGACGTTCCCTCGGCCTCAAATTCTACAAGTCAACTGCTATCTACAGCAATCCCAATCTTCCCATTGTAACCCTGTTAAAAAGAATGCAGGAGTTTGCTCGGTGAATGCTCAGCAGAGCACAAGAGAGACACTTTCCTTTCTAAAGGAGGCCCAGTTGTTCAGAGGACTGTGATCCGATCTCAATACAGCTTACATAAGTGTGCAGTATTCAAAATAGCATCATCTCGGTGGAGAACTTCTTTGAAAGAAGCCTGGCTTTGGATTCAATGGTTTTGCAGCTCATTAGAGGGCTTGCTGATATTTCTCTGTAATTTTGTTTTAGCTACAAGGGACAGAAAGGTCCTTGAGTAGAAATCTAGCTATCTAGCTCTGGAAGTCTAACTCCGTGCACTTCACAACTGCTCCGAGGAGGCAGAGGACAGGAAGGATCCCACCCCGGAGCCTGGGACGAGTCGGTGGCGCCCGTCCCGGGGACAGGAAGGGCAGCTGCGAGCCTGCAGGGCTCGCACACCTGCCTGCCCGCGCCGTCCCCGGTCCCCGACCCCGGGTCCCCGACCCCGGTCCCCGTCCCCATCCGTCCGTCCGTCCGCGCGCAGGGACGAGAGGGGACACTCACCGGGTCCCTCGGGACTGGCCAGCGAGGGTGGCGGATGCTCGACGGGCCCGCAGTCCGGGTCGCCCGGAGCCGGCTCCCGCAGGTAGTCCTCGAAGCGCACCTGCCGGGCTTCTTCCCCTCCGCCGCCGCCGCCGAGCCCCCACAGGCGGCTGGCCGTGCCCCGCAGCAGCCGGCCGCTCTTGCCGGTGAACGTGGTCAGGTAGTCCATGCCGCCGTCGCCACGGTTCTCAGGGCGACAACGCCCGCCCGGCCCAGCTTGCCAAGCCGGGGGCGGGGGGCGGGGGTCGGGCAGCGGCTCGGCTCGTCCAGGCCGGCAGCGCGCGGGCCGGGCCTCCTTGGGGCCCGGGCGGACCATCGGGCCCCGCGCGCCGGGGGGGGTGTATGCGTGGGTGTGGGTGGAGAGGGCGAGCATGAAGTTCCAGAAAAGTTCTGCTCCTCGCTCCCGCGCCCCGCCGCGGGCAGACACGCACCGAGCAGAGTTTGTCTCTCTCCTCCCTGGACGGACCCAAGGTTAGCCACGTCCTGGGGATTTAAGTCTCCCGCGCCGGTTCTAGACGCGCTCCCCCCACTCCCCGTCCCGCCAAGGTGGAGCAGCCCGCTACCCACCTCCCGCCCAGCCCCGCCCCGCCCCGCCTGGTCCCGCCCCGTCCCGGACGCTGCCTGCCTGACTTTCTGGACCGCCACGGAAGGGAGGACCCCTTAGCCTCCTGCCCGAGGGCAGTGTGGGGCCCCCGCAGGCGACCTGGACACTCTGCAGGACTGGAGGGGAGTGCTGGCGGCGAGCAAAGTTTGAGCTACTGTTGGAACTGTGTGTGTGTGTGTGTGTGTGTGTGTGTGTGTGTGTGTGTGTGTGTGTGTAAGCCATATGAAAACCTAGCAAAGTTTTAGCTAATGGTGTCGGAACGTGTGTGTGTGTGTGTAATCAATAGAAAACCTAGCTAAGTTTTAACTAATGGTGTTGAAACTGTGTGTGTGTGAGTGTGCGTGTATCAGCATCAGCCATAGAAAAACTTGCACCTTAAGAAGCATGTGATGGCTACTTTAAATGCTAAGACTGCAAGCCCTTCCTTTAAATAAGGCCATAGCCCTGTTGGAAGTTCGCTGTGAGTTTATGCACGTCTGCTGAAAGGACTTTGGAGGAAGTGCAGCTCGGGGAAGGCTCTGTAGAACAGTCCTGCCTCTTAGGTGGGAAACAAGGAATTGTGACTTCTGACACACACTGACTACTGGGTTTGGTTTCCTGTGAGATCTGGTAGTCTCTTCCTGTCTGTTTATACTTTTGTTAGTTTCCCCACAAATTAAACAAGCCCTCGTTTGCCAGTACATTAAAATATTTGAAGAGAAGATGTGAATTGCCTAGGACATTAAAAGGTCAAGGACTGTGAGTAATGGAGCCCAGAAAAGGGGGAACTTATTTTGCCCAGTTATAAACCCTCCTGAGGCAGTTGCCCTCTGACGTGACTCATCTCCTTTCCAGTTTAAATTCTCACTTGATTGAATAAACTTCAGGATCCTGACACCAGCATCAACTTTATACCTGGTTAAAAATACAGAATGTGTGGGCAGCGTCCCAGAGTGCCCAATTCACAGTGCTTCTGAGGAAGAGGCCAAGGAAATGGCCTTCTCAGCAAGCATCCCCGTGTTCCCGAAGTGCTGCTTGGTTTAAAAATGGCCCCAGCCCTTACTTCTTTGCCTTTCGGGACCTCCTGGTTAGGCCATGTAATGGACACTGTGATTCCCCCAGACTCCTTCTATACCACGTGGATGATGATTAATTTTGAGTTGATTGCAGTACATGAATGAAAATCATACATTAATTCATACATTACATAGTGTATGCAGAGGCAAAAGATGGGATAATTTAAGATGAGAAAAGCTGGTTAGAGACGGGCCAAGCTAAGGCCGGGCATTTATAAGTAACAGCAAGCCTCTGTGTCATGATTTGGGAGCTGGGTGGCAGCCCCCTCAAAAGAGGGAAAAAAAACCAACCAGCCACAGCCTGGGACTGGTCCTTGAGGTGAAGGAAGCAGGACCCTGGAGCCAAGCTTACACGGTATCTTCATATGGGATGTTCGTTAAAGCTAGTCCACAGTGGTTGCCTAGGCAGCAGGTAGAGTGGGGGAGTGTCTAACAGTCGAGCTGAGTTTCCCAGGATGGACTGTTTAAAGACAAAGTCGTTCATGGTACTTCCTCAATCTGTACACTTCGGGCAGGTGGATTTTATGGTACGTAAATTATACGCCAACAACAAGACGTTAAACATGAGGTAAAAGGTAACCTACCGGCGAGTCTGACATGCAAGGAAAGTTATTTTTTAAGGACAACAGAGACTTAATGTGGCTGACCTAGGGTAAGAGCAAGGTTGATACTGTAGGGAAAGTAGAGGCCAAGATCAAAAGCAGATTTTAGGATTTTAGGGAGAGCAACAGTCGGGACAGGAGGGAGAGCCTTTTTCTGAGACAAAGTATGGGAAGGAGGAAAAATGAGCATTCCCTACTTGATGGCCTAGTAGAAGGTACTGTAACATTTTGGAGTGATGAATTTGGTACTTCACTTTAATGATGTCAGTGACACAAATGTAAAACATTGACCAGGAAGTTACTGATATAGGGAATATTATTGCAGTTCATTCATGTACTGCAATCAACTCAAAATTAATCATCATCCACGTGGTATAGAAGGAGAATCACCTGAGAGAAGCCCATCATTTAGAAAGAGATGTTTGTATTGTCCATTAAATTACTTCATCTGGAAGATGAAAAGTGTCACTTACTTCCTATATGTCTACATGCCAAGTAGAACTGGAGTAGGACTGCATACATATGAAATAGAGAAACTGAATTATAAGTGGTATTTGGTGAAAGATAATTAAAAGCTTGCTTCAAACTGCAGAATGTCATTTAAGCATATAATGATAAAGAGTATTCCACACTAAGGAGGATTTCTTATCGACAGACTCGGTCAGGCAATGCATTATGGGAAATGATTTGAAAAGATCAAAAACCTCACTCAAACTCTATTGATCCATGTGAGCAATAGAGTTACATTTCATCCATAATCTGATGAAAGGTGAGGGACATCAATAGGTGGTCTACTAGTCATTATGGAAGTGTGCATTTGAATTTCTCTTTTGTCCCTGTATAACTTACGGAGATCTATTCCCCATCACCCCTTCATCCTCAGTTTACTCTTCCCTCCCTACGAACTTCATCTCCACTGCCTCAAACATGCTCCTTCTCCTGGGTCCTGAGGCCAAACCATTTCAGTCTTACCTTCTATTTTCTATTCAAGGTCCCACTATATAGGCCAGACTTGCCACAAACATGGTATCCTCCATACTGCCCCAATCTCCTGAATGCAGAGATTGCAAGTGTGTACCACCATTCACAGAGAAAAAAAATAAGTTAAAAAAGCAAATATCGAAGTAGGCATTAGGTAGTACAGAATAGCTTGCGCATCGTTATTTTGCAAAAAAACCCTCTTCATTTGCCAAAACCAGTTCGCACTGTGCTAGGCTTTCCCTACTAGTGATCAATGTAGCTACTGCAACAGGAAAGCAGGAGGACCTGGGGTGCTGAGCTAGTGAGCCTCCCATGGGCTCCACTAGATGTGTTAGTGGAGGGACTTCAAGAGGCAGGAGCTGAACAGTCACTCTAGTAGAATCCGAGCAAGCTCTGCCTATATTTGCACTCTGCTTCTGTTTGTGTGGTGACGAAACGCTTTTAGTAACAAGTCCAAGTCTACACATTGGGCCAGGGTGATGGTGCATGCCTGTCATCATTGCACTTTCAAGGTAGAGGGAGGAAGGTCAGGGGTTCAAGGTCATCCCCAGCTGCATAGTGAATATTAAATCAGACTGGGTTATCTGATACCCTGTCCTCCAAAAAGTAGTCATAACCAAGTCCCACTCTCTGGAGATCTTGTAACAATTTAAGGAAATCACTTTACATACTTTTACGAAAGGCAACTAAACTTCTGATAGGGAAACTGGTGGGTTATAACCAGCCTCCTCACTCCCAACAGTATTCTAATACCTGGTAGTGTTCTTTGAAAGATGAGCCCCAGTGTGCAAATTGAAGAATCTGCTTGGTGTGTGTGGGGGGTACACAAACCTATCAGGGGTATTTCTTTTTTTAATTAAAGTTTTTTTTCATTCACTTTACATAACAACCCCAGTTTCTACACCCTCTCTTTCTCTCCCCTAACCCTGTCCACTCCTCAGGGGCATAAGGCCCTCCTTGGGGAGTCAACCAAGTCTGGTATACCAAGGTGAGGCAGGACCAAGCCCCTCCCTGCTGTATCAAGGCTGAGCAAAATATCCCACTCTAGTTGGTGGGATAGCTGGATGTGGACATGTAGAAGAATGCAAATAGATCTGTATCTATCCTCATGCACAATACTCAAGTCCAAATGGATCAAAGGCCTTCACATAAATCAGTTACGCTGAACCTGGTAGGAGAGAAAATGGGAAGTTGCTTTGAATGCATGGACACAGGAGACCACTTCCAGTAGCACAAATACCAAGAGCAATATTCAATAAATGGGACTTCCCGAAACTGAGAAGCTTCTGTAAGGCAAAGGACATCATCAATAAGACAAAACAGCAGCTTACAGAATAGGAAAAGGGATATTATTTTTTAAAGATTTGTTTATTATGTATACAGTGTTTTGCCTGAATGCCAAAAGAGGGCACCGGACCTCATTAGAGATGGTTGTGAGCCACCATGTGGTTACTGGGAATTGAACTCAAGACCTCTGGAAGAGCAGCCTGTGCTCTTAACCTCTGAGCCATCTCTCCAGGGAGGGATATATTTGTGTGTGTACAGAAAAATAGTCTTGGAGTGGGTGCTAATTGGAACCAGGCAATTAGCACTTGATTAATCCACTACTTAGTGTCTTTGTCATGTTGAGTAAGTTACTTAATATCCTGAACCTCAGAGTTCCCATTCACAAAAATGCAAATAACATACGACACACCTAGGAAACGGCCTTAGGAGTTCAAATCTGGAAATTCCACAAGAGCACCCGCTGCATACATACTAAGGGCAATGCAAACATTTAGTACTCACAATGTTCACTTCACTTGCATGCTACAAAAGTCACACGTTGTAGTTGCAATATGTATGCAAGTATTCTGTGAAATACAAACAATGGGGGAATGGATGAGATTTAGGAAGGAAGGCTGTTTAGTTCCGGGAAACACTCTCTGCCCTCACACCATCTCCTTTTCGCTTGTTTAGGACTTCCTGTATCTCCTGTCAATTATATCTGCTACCAACAGCACTGCCTTTCCACGGCTCAAAACGTGGAAGGTGCCGTCTGTTCATGGATGTCTGCAAATTGACCCTGTGCATCCTCTTGGCCTTATGCTAAGCAGCATCACCTCAGCCATGGTATCCACCTGGTAGTTACCAGCTAAACAGAAAGTCTCATGAAACATCCATCTTTACCTCTATGCAACTCTTACAATCATCTCCAGCTGCTCCCCTTTCTGGCAGACCACGCTTCCTAGAAATCTGGAAGCATTAATAAAGACTACTTTTAGAGGTGTGTGTGTGTAAAACAAGTGTCACACATGTACACAACCACTAGAACAAGAAAGAATTTTGAAATTTGCGTGAACAAGAAATTCTCCTATACTAGCTATTTAAAAGTTAAGATTATTGGTTTGATAGTTGTATAAAGGAATGTAAGTATCTTAACTTACATTTCCTTAATTTCGGTATTAATTGAGGGAATCGGAGTTGACGTTCCACACATAAACATTTATGTTCATGTTGCATTACATCGACTGCTTACTTTTAAAACTAACACATTGTTATCAATGTTGGATATAATACATTGTTATGCCAGGCAGGCCAAGGTGTCCACAAAATGACATGAGCTTTTAAAAATATTTCATTTGCTGGGCATTGGTGGCACACGCCTTTAATCCCAGTACTCGGAAGGCAGAGACAGGCAGATCTCTATGAGTTTGAGGCCAGCCTGGTCTACAGAGTGAGTTCGAGGACAGGCTCCAAAACAATACAGAGTAACCCTGTCTCAAAAAACAAAAAAAAATTCATTCATCTATTTATTTTCGTGTGTATGTACATATGTCAACATATACACACTACAGAATACATGTGGACGTCACAGAACAACTTGCAGAGGTAGATTCTCTCTCTACACCATATCCATTCTGAGAAACACACTCAGGTCATCAGGCCAAGCTGCAGGTATCTTTACACCCTGTGTTGTCTCTGGGAGTTTTCCCGCAGTATTAAAGTGAGTAAGAAGGAGAAGCAGAAGAGACTCAGGTAAACGCACAACTCCAGAGAACCATAAAACTCGATACAATTGCTATCCATGTCTAGGCAGAAGCTGCTCTGAGAAACTGCTTAGAGGAACCAGCCCTCTCCATGTGGCTTTGACTCTTCCTTGGAGGCACGGGTCTGCTCACTATCATTAGCACACTCTGACTTAGTTTCCCCTGCAGTTCTCTTTTCCACAATAAAGGACACACTCATCAAACCAAATCGGGTATCCATGCACACTCACACATCACATGCCAGTTAAAATCCTGGCAATACCATTTATTTCCAGTGTGAGGCAGTACACCCATGTCTGTGTTTCCAGACGTCAAAACAGAGCCTTATGCTGGACAACAGTCGTTTCACTAAATTAACGTAATTTTACGAAGAGTTTCCACGGGAAACTGGTAGGCTGCTGGACATCGCTAAATAAGTCCCTGTAGGATGATGTTCCCTCAAAATACAGGCTAGAATCATTAGGACATATGAAAATTTACAAGGGTTAATGGGGAAAAGGTTAGCCACTTCCTACCAGAGTAAGAAATGTACATGAGCGGTGACCTGAATACCTGAGACTCATTTCCTACTCTTCTTTCCTATAAAGAGGCAGCTCAGATACGGGGAGGAGGAGGGGGGAGATGACACAGCTGTATGATGGCGACATTGACAGATCAGATGAAGGTCTCCGTGCACAGGAATCTACACAGACACTGCTGAATCACCGCACCTTGGCATCCCTTTCCAACGCCTTTGAACCTCCAACATGAAAACCGTTTTTTTTTATCCCCATTTTACGCATGCCTTCCTCATTTGAATTTTTCTCTCAGAATGAAGGTATGCACTTTCACTAAACTGCCTGTTCTGCGTGTTTCAACTCATTTCCGCGGCATCTATTTGCAGAACATCTACCAAGCAGTGGGAGCCCTGACAGACAGCTAAACTGCAATGACCTTACTTTCTCTCTTGGTGTCAAGCGGGCCCTACATCAAATCATCCCATCCCAGCAGGGTGACGTGAGGCTCCCAGACAGTCCCCCCGGCCCCCAGCTCCCACCCCTGTGCTGGCTCTGTGACCTGGGTCAGACTCACACTGTCCGGTGATCTGGCATCCACACCCATGTGTTCATCCTCCTGCTTCCCCACTCCCCCTTTCGTCCCATTTCCGCCTGCTCCTCCTCTGCTTCCTCTCCCGTCTCCTCCTCCTCCTCCTGGACCACTCTCCTCCTTGGATGTGCTGTCTGCTTTCCATTTATTTATTTATTTATTTATTTATTTATTTATTCTTGTGTTCCTGTGAACATGTGTTCGTGGACGTATGTACACATACATGTGGGGGCCGGAAGTTGACACTGGCTGCCCTCCTCCTTAGTTTCTGAGCCCATCAATTCAGGTAGACCGGATGCTCACCTTTCCGCCCCCGCCCCCATCCCCACTGGTTTCCATGTCTCCATCTCTTAGGCGCCTGAATTCCCGGAGCGCACATCCAAGCCCAGTATTCCACACGTGGGCGCTGAGGATTTGAACTGAGGTCCCCGTGTTCGAGTAGCAAGTATTTTACTATCCCTCCTAGGGTACTTTTGGTTTTTGAAGATGCCAGGGGACAATTCCTCTTAAAAAAGTGGGCTAGCATTTTCACAGATTTGAAATGAGTCACGGGATTTAGACAAGTTAAAGTTAAAAATGTAATGATAATTTTATTTTAATACAAATACAAAAGCAAACGACATTCTGTAGCAATGGTGATTTAGTACCCAAGAATTTCATTAGTTTTATATATTTTATATACTTTAAATCTTTTAATTCCCTTCATTTATTTTATTTTTCCAAACGAGGCCCTCAGCACCCAGGCCTAAGCATCTGAGGACACATTTTATGGAAGCCATTAAGAATTAGGTCCTTCAGAAATACTACTCTAAATTTAAACAAATAATTATACCCTTTGCCCTAAATACAACACTTACTTATCCAAAAATGAGTCCATTGCAGCTACAAGAAGTCAGCAAGCAAACCCTGACTCTGACGCCATTTCTCTGTGCAGAAGAGATGAAATGAGCTCTTAAAGAAACAGAGGGTTACCAGGCTTCTCTATTAAAGGCTGTTGGCTCACGTAAGCATCATTCAGCCCTCTCTTTACATTTAAGAAACAATCCTGAAGTCCAGTGGATGGCTGCAGACTCATCATTGGATGTCACCGCTCCTCACTGGCACAGAGAGCTATTACTTCACTTCTCTTTATAATCACAGGCAGGGTTAAATAGAGCTATTGCGAACTGTGCACCCACAATGGAATTTTGAGTTATAGTTAGTTTAATTTAGGTGATGTTTCTTTTGGGGGGGTTAAAGAAAAGAGACACTGTTGAACAAATATCACTCTATGTGCATAGGTATACTTTTGGCGTATTAGACCTAAACTGGGGAGTGGAAACATGGAGGAAAACACGTTGGACAAATACAGTCCTTGCAACCTCTCATTTCCCCTTGTGCATGGAAAGGAAGGTATTAGACACCTCTGGTGTTCATTGTGAGGCTCAGACCCTTTCTAGAGTCCCCAGATGCCACAGCACTGGAAGCGTTAAACGTGGGTGGCATGAATCTTAAAGGCCCACGTACCTAGATGAAGAGCTACAGGCAATCGATGGCTACTGAGACAGAGAAAGAATCAGTGTTCCCTTAACAGGCTCTCCAATTCCATGCAGTCAGCACTACACATACACAGATGAGCAACCTAAATATCTCAGCTGGTGGTACCCATGTATATATGTAACAATAATAACAGATGACCAACACTAAATAACTCAGCCGGTGGTACCTATGTATACATGTAACAATAATAACATATAAGCAATACTAAATAATTCAGCCGGTGGTACCCATGTATATATGTCACAACAATAATAACTAAAGAACAAGTAGCCAGGAATTTGAGAAGGGAGGAACGGGGGTTGGGGGGTTTGAGAGAAGTGGGAAATCATGCAAATAAAGTGACTATATACAAAATCATCAAAACACAAAAGAAAAACTCTTCTTACTCTAATATAGGACAGTCTGAAAATCCAGTGTTTCAAGTTCTCTTCCCACGTTCTGACTTGAGATAGGAAAGCCACGCACTCACCATGATAGATTGGATACAGACATTGCCACAATCTGGGATGGAGTCTTCTCCTGGTGTCAGAATAAGGAATCAGTACAGTCGCTTGACGGAGCCACTGCAGATTTCTGCTCTGCCATTGGAACAGGCACAAACCACTTATTTACTCAGGGCTTGAGAGGGCCTGTGAAGAAAATGAAACTGGTGATGTCTCTAGGACAGAATCTTAAGAACTTTTCAATATGCTTCTTTCAACCAGGCAAAAAAAAAAAAGAAGAAGAAAACCACTATCAAAGACAGATATCTCTGCATACAATATTTTAGCTATCTATGGCGTATATCGTCCTATGATCTTGAACTACAATTGTCTTTGAACAAAATTAACTCCACAGTACTGTTATCATTTTTAATAGCTTAGGCTACTTTCTAGTCTTTTTATTTTTTGATGAAGAGTTTCTCTGTGTAGTCCTATGTGTCCTGGAACTCACTCTGTAGTCCAGGCTGGCCTCGAACTTACAGAGATCCACCAGCCTCTGCCTCGCAAGTGCTGGGATTCACGGCCCTGCTATTTTCTACTATTCTAATAATAAATACTTATTACACATACACTATGTTTGTTAACATGAATGTGGGTTAGGAATAAAGATGAATGACACTTGAATAATACACTGATCCTACTTTCAAGTAATATTTTATACAAGAGGAGCAGTATAGTAAAATAGAGTAGATTTTCTACAAAAGCCACTACAGGGTATATATAGGCATGGGAAGAGAGTCTTCAGGCTTGGTAGAGGGATGTGACTAGAATTTCTGAAGAAGATACCCGTAAGTTACTACCAAAAAGCTTACTTAAACCTTAAAAAAATCCAATGTCCATGTGTCTTAGAAGGTCAGTTTATCGTCTCTTAAATAAGTAAGTTCGAAGCAAAGAAGTTCACAGAGAATGGAGTAATTCCACTGGGTAAAGAATCTTTCTTTCGTGTCTCAACATATGTGCTCCCATCCTGACCTTAATCTGGATTGCCAAGCGCCAGTAAGAGCCCATGCTCCAGCCAGCAGAGAGGGAAAAATGTAAAAAGAATGTGTGCTCTAAAATTTACATACAATGCTGTTACTTGAATTTTATTGATTAGAGTCTGGTTATCTGGACACTGTTTTCCAAAGGAAGATTAAAAATGCAGCCATTTCTTAGCCAGGTGTTGGTGGTACATGCCTTTAATCCCAGCACTCTGGAGGCAGAGGCAGGCAGATCTCTGTGAGTTTGAGACCAGCTTGGTCTACAGAGTGAGCTCCAGGACAGCCTCCAAAACAGTACAGAGAAACCCTGTCTCTAAAAACCAGAAAAAAATGCAGCCATTTCTCTGGATATTTTTATATTAAAAGACATATTAATATGTCTACCACTGGGGAATATTGGGGAATGAAATCTTGCAGAGGCTACCCCTACACTCAACATGCAATAACCTTGACCCTGAAGTATTTTATAAATTTGGTGCCTTTCACAGAAGGGTGGACATCCAATGTAAGGGAGGTGGGAATCAGCCTATGGGTGGCTAATCATTTTACATATATGATTTATTTATAATCATAAGCATTGTTGTAATAATTGTTATTTATACTAACAAACATCACACTTGGTCTTGCCTAGATCAGTCAATGGTCAACAAATATGTACTGTGCCCCAAGTACTCACCAGAATAAAAACAGGTACTAAGGACAGTGCGATGGATAACCTTGAGTGATGGATAACCTTGAATGCCAGTTGACTGGACCAAGAAACACGTACCAAGTTACTAAAGCACACAGATCAATGTGATCCATGAGAGCGTATCTGTAGATGTTAGGTGGTGTGGGCTCGGTCCTAATCCACCAATGGATTAACAGTTTGAACAAGGTACTTGGGAGACTGAGGGACAATGGTGTGTGGGGACATGTCTGGAGGAGGTTGGTCATTTTGGGTTTCTCTGTAAAGGCTGTACCTTACCCTAGTTCCCTCCCACTAGTAACTGATTCACCATCCTTGCTTCCTGTCTGCCATGAGATGAGGAGCCTCAGCTATATCCTCTGGTTACCATGGTATCCTGCCTCACCTGGAGTCCAGATGTAATGAAGCCAAGGAATATGTACTAAAATTCAGAAGCAATACACAATCAAATACACAGTCAAATTTCCTTCTATATTTAAGCTTCATTTGGTCACAGCAATTTAAAACTAATAAAGAAAAACACAAGATTAATAAAGTATAGTTCACATAAAGAACTCACTACCACAGAAGCATCCTACAAAACAGACAAAATTATACACGCAATAAGAATCAGTGGTTTCGTACTAGTGTGATTTGGTCACTATGGCAGAACAGAAAACTAAACTTAGTTCTGATGATTCCGAATTTGACCAGAAACTGACTGACAGAAAAAATTTGATCCTCTCAGAGAATAAGCAGACATGAAGGTCCACATGCTAAATTGTCTGAGTACATTCTAAAGAAACTGTCAAGTACATCCCTTCTTTAATTAACTGCTAAGTCACACATACGTTTATTGCTAGGAGTACAGAAACTCCACATGGTGTCACCTCAAGAGTCCTCAACCTTTCCATGTACTGCTTGACACTTACCAAGCACTCAGTCACCATGAACAATACGCGTGGAGTATTTTCCAATGCAATACATTCTTCTGGAAATGTTTAATTCTTTCCTTAGAGAGCTGTGTATCTGGGTATCACTATTTAAATGCACAAATCAAATTTCCTTTATTGAATTATACTTTGAATGTTACCGAGGGTTTCCATCGAAAGATGTAATTAGAGAAGATAATAAGCCAAGACAAGAACTATGAAATGAGCTATGGGGTTTGTTGGAGTATTCACCAACACGAAAATACTGTCTTTATGGGCACTCACAGGAAAAAGATCTGTCAGATTTCCACACCAGGAGAAATACTGTTCTCAACTTAAAGGTGAATTTGTAACTTTCAGCCAAAGTGGACTATAACTAAGAACATCTACCTGTCATTTCATTGTAGTGAAATGCAGCTTTTTTTCATGTTAGATGAAAGCTTTCAAAGCATATGAAGGGAAACGACATCTCCAAGTGCCCAGGCAGGTTGCAAGTTGTAAGTGTAGCTACAATTGCTCCTGTATGGTCACTCTTATAGAACAGAGCTAAAGAAAATAACCTGTGAACATAATGAAATGCCCTCTAATTAATATAGTCATTAAACACATGGATAGCTCTTGAAGATAATAATGTATTACTGGGATGGTGCTTTAGTAAATTATTTAAGCATCTATTATGCACAAATATGATTCTATGTTTCTATTGCAGCTGAACAAGTTGCAATGACTTTGTGATTCAGTAACACAATATACAAAGCAACTTTCGAGACAATAAAGCTGCAAAATATTACTTGGAAAAACAATCACAGTGTTTAAAAGCTTGGGCCTTAGAAACACATGTACTAAATATATAAACAAAAATTGCATTAAAAAATTCACCAACTGTATACCATGAATTATATCCCTGAAAAGGAATACCAAATACAGTATCCTAACTACTAACCAATGACCCATGCTGCTCTAAGTAATATGCTATACTGGTGGTGAGGTAAACTAGTCATTCAACTTCTACTCTAAATACTGCAAGAGACAATGGCCATGGATGGGTAAAATATACTAGTATGGGAAGAATTTTTTTATACTCAAAATTCAAAACAGATGCCAGCAAAGCAAATTACCATGAGAATATTAAACTCTTGATTTGCATGCAATTTGGATATCTTTAAATATCACATGACATTGGTGGTCTCCTTCCCTTTTGGTTTACTTACAAGCTAACTCCATGAGTCCATATTTAAATTCTAGACTCTCTGTTCTCATGGTACTTGTTTGCTTCTGACACTCATTACAAATACCATCATGTACCACAAGTGGTGATTATTCTCACTCACCCAAGGGATTAAATTCCCTCTACTCTCTCACTTCTCCACAAGCACAACTTCCACAGATCCTGTGAAACCTTACCTCAATGCTCCATGCCTTTCTGAATTAAGTGCTGTCAAATTAAGTAATTAAAATGTGTGCTGTTTGTCAGTTCCCAAAGTTGCTGTCAGTTTAGAAAAAAAGAAAGCCTTGTGTCTTTTGTATCTAAATTCTTGAGTATCGAGAGCTCTCCAGGTATTAATAAGCCCAGGGACAGTCTTGAGAGTGTATCATGTCGGGACACAGAGAGACACGACCTAATTTATTGGACAATAAGTTCACAAACTATCACTTTTACCAACTGTAATTTAACCAAGCAATCTTAATCTCACTTGCCAGTTGGCCACTGGCAATCACAGGTTTATTTTTTATTCCATTCTTAGATACAGACACACACACATTTCATTTCACAAGACGTGTCCCTTACATAACAGCCACAGAAGAGTTAAAGAGAGTTCAAAGAAGTCTCACCGAAGGCAGGACAGAGAGCTGACATAGAGGGTCACTGTAGGCGGTTGAATATGAGTCTCACACACACAGCGTGGGGCCTGTTGGAGTCACACAGAACTTAGCAACTTCAAGGTAGCGCCGGTTCAGGGCAGAGCAGGCTCAGGACAAGAAGACTAATGTAGGACCAGGTAGACACTTTGCAGTTCAAGGGGGTCCTGCCAAGCAGCAGAGACCATGCTGGGCTAAGGCAAAGGGGGCAGTCTAGAGTTCATGTCCTCTCCATTCCGTGATGCACACAGAGCATGCTGGATGACAGACAGGTCAGTGATTACTGCTGTGTCCTTACTTTAGATGTCCCTCCTTTTATTATCCAAGTGATGCGGTTAGAGCCTGGAGTGGTCTGTGGGTTTGATAAGGTCACAAGCATGGTTTTGAGACTCCCGTATGCCTATAGCATCCCAATTTTCTGTAAGTTAATAGGCTGCCCTTTCTTATCGGCAGGACAAAGTTTACTTATCAGCCATGTCATACTAGACAGATGGTGATTTCCTGCTTGTACAAACAAGAAGCAGAGTCATTCTGCCTCACAGTGGTAATCACCATAGATAGAACTGCTGCTTTGCAAAAAACAATTGCTTGGAGCAAGAACAGCCTGAAATCTACCATTTCACCAGATAAAGAGTACTTAGGGGAAGGTGAGAGCCCAAAGCAGGGCACAGTAGGATCTCACAAAGTCAAAACAGTTCTATCGGCCCACGGACTCATAGAGAACCAGCCACGGACTCACAGGGCACCAGCCACGGACTCACAGATCACCATCCACGGACTCACAGATCACCAGCCACGGACTCACAGATCACCATCCACGGACTCACAGATCACCAGCCACGGACTCACAGATCACCATCCACGGACTCACAGATCACCAGCCACGGACTCACAGATCACCATCCACGGACTCACAGATCACCAGCCACGGACTCATAGATCACCAGCCACGGACTCACAGGGCACCAGCCACGGACTTACAGGGCACCAGTCATGAGCCCAGGGAGCACCAGCCACGAACCCACGGAGCACCAGCCATGAACCCACAGAGCACGAGCCAGACCCACAGAGCACCAGCCACGGACTCACAAAGTATCAGCCACGGATTCACAGAGCACCACCAGCCACGGACTCACTCATAGACACCTGCCAAGCCACACAGACTCTGTTGCAAAACAGATCTCACAGACTATCCCTCACCCTAACATGATTCCGGCCAGTCTCAGCTGCAGGGTCACAAATCCTAGAACCCAGAGGGAAAAACGTCAGTCGGCAACCCCGCAAGTCAACTTGATCACTTCACCTAAAATCCAGTTTCAGCTCCTTTCAACAACAGACCCCAAGCGTGCCTTTCTGTTCAGCGACTTGCTGGGAGACTTTCCCTTCTACAACTAAATACACAGGCCTGAAAACCCAAGTCTCAGATGGAGACCCCGACGTACCTGTCACGGAGCATCTAGCTGAAGAACGGGGTGGCCCAGCCTACCTGGACGCCCCCAGGGTGACTCAGCCACAAACCTGAAGTCTAGCACCAAGTCAGTAAAAGCTAGAGAGCTAAGAATGGATTTCTGTCACCACAAGAGTAAATTTCCAGCATCATTGCCACTGCCATTATATTTTTGGAAGTCTTATTATGAGTCAGGCAATATCACATTCTTTCATGAGTTTAAAAAAATTCTTTCCACAGCTTTATAAGTACTGATAAAAGAAACAAATTTTTTCAGGATGCTCACTAAAAGAATTGCCTCTTTTCTTTTCAACTATGAGATTTTATTATTTATTTATTTGCTTATTTATTGTTCCTGGGCCATATTTAAAGGGTCGAGACGTCCAAGAATTTTTTTCCTTTTTAAATGTACACTCATTTATTTACTTATTGTTTGTTTGTTTATTTGTTTGTTTGTTCTTTTAAGAGTGGGCCTCATGTAGCCCAGGTTACCCTGAAACTCACTACATAGTTGATGATAACCTTGAAATTCAAAAAAAGGTGAGCTGGCTGCTCCCCTCACCCCCCCTCTGAGTCCTGCATTTACAGGCAAGCATTCACAATGCCTGGTTTGATGTGGTTATTGCAGATAAAACCCAGGGTTGCATGCACGCTGGGCAAGCACTGTGCAATCTCAGTTACATCTCTAGCAGAAACTATTTATATTTTAAAGCTATTCTACCCTTATTTAGATTTGCTCACCAGCTATAAACCATGAAATCTGTTAACTCCAGAGAACCAGTCACTTTTTCAAAACAGTTTAGCCTCTTGATTCTATTGAGAATATTGGCTAGTGGCATGATATGCAAATTAGTATCACTCTGTTTGCAAAGCGGGGTCAACAAAAGATGACATTCTGGCAATTTCTACGAACTTCACATTTCTAGCAGGTTTGCAGGCATGCATCCCTCTGTAACACCTGGGTGACTAAGGTCAGCATGGATAGAACCTCTAGAAATGCTCAAGCACCCTTCCAAGATGTTTTTGTGCCCACTGATATCTACCCTGAAAATACGATCTTGGCACAGGTTGGAAACTCCCCACATTGAAACTTCAGATCAGCACAGATGGTAACCTTGGAGACAAGCTAATGCAAAGCTTCATGTGTCTTTTCTCCACAATGCAGCTGTCACTTTGGTTGTATTGAAGTCATTTTATGGACAGTATTAGTATTCAATTGGGCATGTCAGTAATTGCTCTAAAGCATTTATTGAAGACACCTGGTTGTATGCACGTGAATCCAAAGCTCTTCAGAAATGGCTCCTACCTCCAAATTCCAGGGAGTCTTTGTGATCTTCAGAGAAATGATCTACAATGACCTTGAAGCCATTTTAAAATACACTGTCACTGGAAACAGAGGTCACTCTAAAACTCAAGTTTGGGCTTCTTTTCCCATCCATCTAGATAAGTGATTACATAATATACTGTTACAATTTTATGAGACAAATTCATCCTACTTTTTGCATGACCCACAAAGACAACTTTCTGGCTGCCCATGGAACCCGTCCTTTCTGACCAAGTTTCTCTCCTGTCTCCATCTTTCAGGCCCTCATCTTACTGGTTCTTTCCCGTCTGTGGCCTCCGATTCTGCAGCCTCTGCTCATCTTACCCGTGACTTCAAATGATGTCTCTGCTCTCATCTGCTTCCACTGACGAAGTCTAGAAAGCACCACTGTCGACCCACGGCTCTCCCCTTCCACCACCCACAGGCCTTTCTTGGTATTGAACTCATCAGTTTCATCAGCAGCCAACCAGCCAAGAGTCAACCAAGGAACCCACTGGTCTTCGGTCAGAATCCAGTCCATCCATGTTTCCTCCCAGCTTGCACTAGGCTCCACTCATGAATCACCATTTCCTATGGGTATATGCCTCAAATTCATTCTGACGGGATGTTCCCCACTTACTCATTAAGAGCTGCTGGATTTTTGCTTTCACTGTTTCGTTTCCCCTTTCCGCCATGTACACCATGCAGGCATTATCTGTCTCTGCACGAGTTCAAGTCTACATTGCTTTTAGTCTTAGCCCATTTGTTTCATGTTCATTAGCCATGGGCCAAATATATCTGTTTTAAATAAGACAACGCAATAAGTGAAATGTTGTTGTTGTTGTTGTTTTGTTGTGTTTTGAGACAGGGTTTCTGTGCCTTGGCTCTCCTGGTACTCACTCTGTAGACCAGGCTGGCCTAGACATAGCTTCTTTGTGCAAACTTCAACCCTACCACTTAGGGGGGAGGTTGCCATTGTCTGATAAGAACCTGAGGGAGTCCCCAGGTGACAGTGTTTTCTGCCGCACAATTTGTGCAAGTCATCATCTCAAATTCATCATATTTGCTCTGCAAACTTCCCTTTAACATGACAAATAATACTCTAAAACAATTGGAAGAAGACGCAGATACATCACAACCCCCTGTTCAGAAGTGACTCCCGGTCATCCAAATATTATGGTCAGGGTTTTCTTCACACTGACCATCCCGTGGAGTCTCTTTCTCCGCTTGCATTAAACACCCACGCCTCAGTGAAACCGTTTTCACCTCTCACTAAGGGCTGAGCGAGTCAGAAATCAAACTAAGTCCTCAGCCCCAAGCTCACATCTTCCAGGCACTACCCAAGAGCCGCTGAAATATCAGCCACCTGAAAGAGTACAGTCTGTCTAAACCAGCCAAGGCTTTCAGGCTTTATAATACACTTTGATGAATCACTAAAATCACTAACAGTCTAATCCGTGTGTACAGAGCCAGTCAAAAAGACAGCCAAAAGAAACCCAGGCTAATTAAAAACAGAAAGAAGCAAAGCAGCAGACTGAATTAAATATATATACTTATACATATACATACACACACACACACACACACACACACACATTTCAAGAGAAAGAAAATACTTGGGCACATGAGATGAATCTCTGTATTCTCTGAACATCCCAATCCTCAGGGCTGGCATTGGAGAAGAGTAGAAAACTTCAGGTAAACAATGCCTTTAGGGACGCAATGCAGTATGTAAACTGATAGATTCTCACGCCCAATCCTGAAGATCGCTTCAAGGTCCCTCACTCACTGCACAGCCCAGACTGATTTACCAGCCCCCATCTGAAAATGCCTCCACCCCTCAGCCCTAAGTCCTGTCAACTTGAGCTTGATTTCTCTCTGAATAAACTAATCACCTCCACACCCATACGTCTCAGAACAGACAGAAAGATCATTGTGTTCCTGCTGCCTCCTTGACTGAAAAATTTATAAAGTCCTGCTTAAGGATCAATAATTCAAAACCCATGAAAAATTTAGTCTCATTACATGTTGTACATATTTTTGTTATAATATTTCTAATATTTTTTTCATATTATGGTTTTCCTCTCTGTTCGAGAAGAGAACTATTAGTAATACTGTTAGTAGCAATGTATTATTTAACTATGTAAGTAATAGTTATCTATTTAAGAAATTAACACTTTGAAGTTTCTGTCTATGGGGGTGGGGAATATCCATTTCTTATAATGAAAATAAGGATAATAGCAAGATAGTATAGTAATATTAATTTAAATTACAATTACTTGTAGATATTTTAAAACATGCTCGAAAGCAGGAGAAATTCAATAGTTACTGATTCACTTATTTTATCTGGGTCCAACTAATTCTTCAAAATTATTTGGCAACAAAGACATCCACAGAAAAGATTCAGTGTTAAAAAAGTAGACAGGAAGGGAGGCAGACAGAAATTTGTACAGAAGGAAACTTGTTCAGTGCCAAATGGCCAGCCTTGAAAATGTACACAGAAGTAACATTACATGAATGGAGCAAATATATATATATATTACATAATATATAACATATTTATACACATGCATGGAATAACAATGAAAACAGAGGCCATGAATTAGACAGAGAATGAGTAGGGGCATATGAGAGGATTTGGAAAAGGGGAAGTGGGGGACAAATGTTTTAATTTTATTATAATCTAAAAATCCTTTTTTTAAGGAAAGAAAAGAAATAATAATAATAATAATGATAAAAGAAATCTCGCTTCCAAGAGAGGAAATGGCCATAGCACTTGGGCGTAGGGAGAGATCTCACGTATCCCCAACATTGACCATGCTCCCTCGGCAAAGAGCATTCAGAGGGTAGGGCAGCCCCACAGGCAGAGCGGGCAGAGAGTGCCGGTTTCTCGGGGGTACAACAGTTCCACAGTGAGGCATTTTCCCCAGACACAGACTGTGAGAAATGCACTTGCACACAACTCTGATTCAGCAAATGCATTTGATAGGTTTTACACTTACTTGAGAAACATTAGGTTAAAATATCATTTAGTGCCTTATTTACCAGTGGAAGCTTGATAATTCCCTGCATTCTTTTTTTTTAAACCTTCATGCATTCCCCAAACTATTATTCTATCCTATTAAGCTACCACTTACATCCAAAACTGCAATTTTGGACCCACCAAGAATGAAAACTCCTTTAATGTTCTGAAAAGCCAGCCTTATAAGTTTCAAGCATTAATCTGCATAACGGTACCAAAGAATGCAATTCATGCCCTCTAGTAAAAATGTCTGAGGAGAGGGAACATTTTCGAGGATGGTGACACCAGAACAGGGAAACCCACAGCGCTTTCCCATAGCCCAGGCCAAATGGACACCCACCTGTCCTCTCCTGAGGTGTGGAGCGAAGAAGAAGAATCCTTAGTCTTCACTCTAGACTACCAATTTTGGTTTGGGGCCAGAAACAGCAAATTAAACCCTCTCTGTACCAATTGCAACTTATGAACCAGAATGAAGAACCCTGATGGTGACTTACAAATTGTGATAAAGTAAAAACACAGAACACAACTGAACCCTTGACAGACACTGTTCCCAAAATACACTCGGTGTTAGAGAAATCAACAGTCGTAATGGAAAATTAAAAACAACCAAGCATGAAGAAAAGCAGACCAAAGAATAAGGCAGGCGTGTTTGGGAGATGCCCGTAGGTTAAGAAAAAAAATGAACGTAGTAAATTATCATCTTCCAACAGCTAAACAGAACATTAAATAATGTTTTCTTCCAATGTTACTCAAGTTAGTGTAAAACCTATCAAATGTGATTTTCATTATAGTTAAAGAACTGAGCAGGGTCTCAGAGTAATTCCTAAGTCCACCCCGGGGCTAGTTTAGATTCATTTCATTAGAAGGTTGACTCTTCCCAAGCTATTAACATATAAAAGTATTTCACTAAATCTTCCTCACTAAAGTAAAACTTCAAAAATGTGTTGGAACTGTGGAGAAGGTTTGGTGGGTAAAGAACTTACGATGCAAGCATGAGGCCCAGTGTCTGGATGCTACTCACCATATTTAAAAAAAAAGGCATGACAGCACACAGCTGTGCTCCCAGCACCGGGGAATCCGAGCTAGGAGGACTCAGGGAGGTGCTGGTCAGCCAAACAGCCAATCAGTGTGCCGCAGTTTCAGGGCAGTGGGCTACCCTGTCTTAACACACAAGGCAGAGAGTGACAGGGACACGGATGTCTACCTCTTCATCAACACCTGTATTCCTATATGCCCTTGTGCACACGCATACATGAACCACATACCCATACAAACACACACACAAGGGAAAAAACGTGATGTCCAATCATGTTATATTTTAAGTTATAAGCACATAATTGTACAGATATATTTTTAATATTAGGAGAAAGTATTGAGATAGCATAGATTCTGCAAATAAAATAAGCTGACAAAGCTCAGGCCTAAATTAATAAGCATAATTCATTAATGGAGGCACCAGTTGGGGGAAAGAAAGTCCCACGACACATTGGGCATCAGTGAATACAACTTTTTTATGTAATAATTTTAGTTATGCCTAACTAGTAATTTCTGCTCAGCTGGAGGAAAAAAGCATGCAATTTCTGAGGTTAGCTCTCATTGTTTTCTTTTTACAACTTTACGTCACTTGAAACAGAATGTAACAGATGAAAGGCAATTCCTGGCATAGATCATTACATTCTATCTCAGAATAATGAATATGGCCTGAACATGACCTTTTATCGGTATGTTAACTGAAGTATGAGGTATAGTCAATCATATTATGATAGCTTCCAACCACTGACTCCAAAAAGCAGAATAGAAATTCTCCCTGGTCAAAGGTAGAACCTGAAATGCTGTTTCCCCTAAATAACCAATATGGCAGCCAATTACCAGAGGTGTCTACTGAACACCTGGAAAAGGCCAGAACAATGGTGGAGCTGGAATTTTAAATCTAACTATGATGTGTGCTCTAAGCAGAACGTGTGTATTCTATTTTGAAGATAATACAAAAGTGGTTAGTATTACAGTAATGCTTTTCAATATTGCTCACAAACGGAAATGATGTATATGACACTGGGCTAAAATGGGTATTATTATTATTATTTTGTTTTTGTTTTTTCGAGACAGGGTTTCTCTGTATTGTTTTGGAGGCTGTGCTGGAACTCGTTCTGTAGACCAGGCTGGCCTCGAACTCACAGAGATCCGCCTGCCTCTGCCTCCCGAGTGCTGGGATTAAAGGCGTGCGCCACCACCGCCGGGTTAAAATGGGTGTTATTAAAAATAATTTTCTCTGCCTGCTTTTTTTTGTTTTGATGTTGCTTGCACAGATTTTTTTATTTTCTATTTTTTTATTACATTCATTTCATTTCCAGGGAGAGGTAGTTCCTGTGTCACAGCATGTGGATCTCAGAAGACAGCTGACGAACACGGGTATTGGTCCTCCCCTTTCACCGCGTGGATTCTAGAAACAGAAGCCAAGCCCACCAGCACGGTGGTGAGTGTCTTTACTCTCTGAGCCATCCTCTTGCTGGCCCTAACTCCACGAATATTTTAAACAACACAAGTAACTCACACCGTGTTGGAGTTAGATACTTTTTAAGCAAAACAGAGAATTCTGTTTGATAGGTTTTTTTTAGCTATATACTCCTGACTTTAAAATAAACTGTATGATTATGCCCAAGATTTTATTACGTTTTACTTTTGAGATTATAATATAATCACATTTCCCCCCTCCCTCCAAATCCTCCCATATACCTGTCCTTGCTCCATTTCAAATACATGGCCTCTTTTTTTCTTTTTTCCATTAATTGTTGTGTTTTAAAACTAATTTACCCTGAGATTTTACTTACTTGGAATAATTCCTGACGTCAGACAGCAAAACCAGACAAGGTTCAAAACAATTATCCAAGAAAAAGATGTCCTTAAGCCCAAGATACAGCATGCAAATTTGGGTAAGGTCGGTTGTAGAAGAAACTGCAGCCAGCAACCCAAGCCACGCCCTACCCCTGGTACCCAGGTCAGCCAGCCTGAGCATGCGCAGCAGGCACTTCCTCCTGAGCCAAGCCTGACTCTATGCCCAGAGATGCTGACAGGGACACCTGACCAGAAACACCAATGAGGAAAGGACACACAGCAGAGTCAGCGCCTGAGCCAATGGGACCTTGGGAGGGGGTATAAAGTCAGGTCTTACTTCCTCAATGAATGACTCTGCAGCCTGCTCTGCTGCTCGCTGACTTCCGGTGTCTGAGTCATTGGTGCTGCTGCGTTTTCTCACCGCCTCCCCCAAGGGGTGTCCGAGCAGGATCACCTGCAACAGATAGTTGATTATATTTTATTTCTTACGTTTAAATTTTACCATTATTAATTTGTGTGGTGTGGGATGCTAGCCACTGAAATAAGAGCCTGATGGGTAGATTTGAAACGCCATACCATGGAACCGCATCCTCAGACTGCTTGCACAGGCCAGTTACTATTTAGAGACTGAACACAGATTAAATCTTGATAAAGTAACGGACTAAATTAGAGAGGATTTAATTTAAAACTGTCCAAATTTAATCAGGATTCCAGACTGCAGTCAGAAAGACTTGATTGAATCGATTTCCCTGCAAGAGTATCTAAAATAAATACGTATGAAGCAAAAAATAATTTTAATGAGATATGAAAGACTGTTTAAATTGGTGACTTTACTATGCACAGGATAATTTTTAACAGCTTAAGAGCAGGGGCGTCATTTTATTGTGCTTTTTTTTTTCTCAAGCCAAAGGTAACTGAAATATAAACTCATTAAAGCACTGTCCTCACTTGAATAACATTGGAAAGACAGCCACATTAATTTTAAATATTTATTTAGTTTTAATTAAAGCAAGTTTATAGCCAGGTCTGGTGGCCCACACGTTTAATCCCAGCACTTGGGAGGCAAAGGGAGGTAGATGTCTAAGTTTGAGGTGATCCTGATATGCAGGACAGCTAGGCTATGGAGAAAATAGCCTGTCTAAAATAAAGAAGTCCATATATTTGTATGTATTTTCTTCCAAATTATGGGAAATGCTTGATTAAGTAGAAATCCGTATTTTTTAATTAATTTTTCTAATCACTTCAAAGCATCAGTGTTCTACCAACAGTGACACAGAATCCCGACTTTTCATCTAATGGGTTCACTTGAATGAATAAAATGAGGCAGGTACAAAAACTCCCAAGTTCCTGGCAGAGTAAACCTCCAGTGTCCATTCTTTCTCTGCAACTGTAAAATATGTAGATTTAAAAATCTGCAGAAAAAAATGCATCCGTATTCATGTGAAAATAAAAATATTAGGCTAATTTTTTCCAGGAACCCCTTTTCATATTTGTAATTTAGAAATCACAGACAGGGTTTAGCATTTTCCTTAAATAGTCACTTTATAGCTTTCCCCCCATCTTATTATACTTTTTTAAAATTTTTTATTTAATTTAAATTGGAAACAAGTTTGCTTCACATGTCAATCCCAGCTCCCTCTCCCTCCCTTCCTCTTCCAACCCATTTCAACCCTCCCCCAACCCTCCCCCAACCCCCACTCCACTCTACAAGGAAGGTGAGTCCTTTCATGGAGGATCTCCAAAGTCTGTGATACGATCCAGGGCAGGGCCTAGGCTCTCCTCCATGTGTCCAGGCA
>NW_024430473.1:0-11676 GCF_017639785.1 Mesocricetus auratus
AATAAATTAATAATAGATAAATTAATAAGCCACGTAAAGATGGAAAACACACAGAGAGTCTGAATACTGTACACTATTGTGTTTTTCATTCTTTTCATTGCTAAGTTAGGAACAAATGCTAAAGTACACTTGATTATAAATGCTGCTGAATTAATTCAAATTCTATCTTTTGAAATGCCTTGACTTCAAAATTTAAGTATAAGGATATGTTACTCGGTAAAGGACTTTTAGTTTATGTCTCCACAGAAAATGAAAAGCTGAGGATTACTTCCAGGCTTCTGTGGTTTGACGACCCAAGACCCCCAGAAGCGGCGGACCAGGTGTTCCAACAACTGAAACAGCTAAGATGATGCAGCTTTACAGACCCTGAAAATAAGGACTTATACCGGTTTCTGAGTTTTGTCATGATCCCCATGGTATAAAGAGCGCCCCCCTCCAGGATGAAGCAGTTTGGAATGAGGGACATCCTAATTCCCATCTTGTTTATAAATCTTTGTTTTCATTTAAATGGGATCGTTTATAATTGGTTAATGATCACAACCAATCTGTTTTAATGGTAAAAAGGGGAATTATGGTATGGGTATAGTTTTTCATTTATTGAGACAAATTCAAGGTCAATTTTGTAACATGTATATTTGTCCGCTTGATTAAGTATTGTGCTTATACTAATCTTTTAAAATGCAATGTGTAATTAAATACAGACTATAGATAGTTACTTATAGTAGTCAGAATTTATAGTTAGGTAAGTTAGGTTTTCTAGATATATAGAGATGTATTTGAGACAGATAGATAGTCTTCAAACCTCTCAAAGACCTTCAGAAAAATTGCATTTAAAATGGTTTAGGGTTTTTCATGACAATGAGAAATGTCTGCTCCTGGCAGCACCAATTACGTCTGAGATGGACACCGAAGAAACTCGTTATGGAGTTTGCTTTCAACATGGCAAGATTAGCCATTTGGGCAAGAATCTGCTCTTGCCTAGACTGTTTGACTGTTGTTGTATAATCTGGACATGCAGGACCCACAGGAAAGTGACAGCTGAACTGAGTCTTACAGGGTTCCTGATTCATGGAAGAGTCTACGAGACTTTCTGCAGGACACAGAAAAATGACTGACAGACTGCTGATGCAGATGGACAGTTTGAAATTTCCTGCTTTGCTGAGAAAACTTCTGGACACATTGTGGCCTATGGGCTGAAGATGGATGGCCCGACAATACAGAGGAACTTCGGGTGACTGTCCAGGTAGCAAGATGTCTCTGTCAATCCTCGTGTTTATATATTATCCTTCTGTTGTCTTTGATGGAGTTGAAGACAGATAGTTATAGTTACAGTTTTCCTTAGTTATGATAAAAGATAAGCTACATGGAACTTTGGACTCACAAGGATGGGATGGATGATATTTTCTTTAAATCTTGCTAAAATATTGTAACTATGTTCTTACTTGATAACTGTTCTGTTATATATAATTTGACTATGCTAAAGTTAAGACCTTTCTTTTTGTTTGAACAGAAAAGAGGAGATTTTGGGGAAGTCCTGTGCATTTGTCAATAAAGCACTGCTGGCCTATAGGGAATCAAGATAGGTGGGACTAGGAGTCCAGGAGAACTCTGGGTAAGAGAAACACAAGAGTCAAGATGTAATGCCATGGGGCAGGAAGCCCGGAACTATTCTCCAGTAAGAGAAATACTTAGATTAACAATTATGGGGTCATTACTTAAGTCAGAGCTAGCCAGTAAGAAAGAAACAAGGCCAACAGCTTCATAATTAATATAGCCTCCTGTGTGATTATTTGAGACTGATGGGGCTCTAGAACCAGGCTGGCAGGAAGGCTCCTCTTAAGGAAAAAGCTTGTCTTTACAGGGCAGCCTATGGGGCCTCTGGTAGTGAAACCAGGATGTATCCATAGTACACAAACAGAATTTGGGAATCCATTTTCCATGGATGTATACTCTCTTAGCCTAGATAAACAGGGCATGGCCTAGGCCCTGCCCCAATTGACTTGACAGATTTTAATGCTCCCTCATGAAAGGCCTCACCCTATTAACTGATGGCCCAACATATAGCAAGTGTCACTATACATATGTGTATGTATGCCTGGAAGGTTTTGGGTTCTGTCACAGTCACACAGTGGCTGTGTGCCCAGTGTCCATGCTTCTGCAACTCTATGCATAAAAGAAAACTGGCTGTATTAATATAGTAAATATGGCCATCCTTCCAGAGCAATATACAGATTTAGTATTATGTCCACCAAATTCCAACACAATACTTTACAAATATTAAAAGGACAATATTTAACTTCATATGGAAAAACAAAAAGCCCAGTATATCCAAAACAATCCTGTAAAATGAAAGAACTTCTGGAAGTATCACCATCCCTGATTTTAAGCTCTACTAAACAGCTATGTTAATAAAACCACATGATATTAGAATAAAAACACAGGTGATTCAATGGAATCAAATTGAAGAACCCAGTATAAACCCACACACCTATGAACACCTGATTTTTGACAAAGAAGCCCAAATTATACAGAGGGAGAAAAAAGAACATCTTCAGCAAATGGTGCTGCTTGAACTGGATGTTGGCATGTAGAATAATGCAAATAGATACATATCTATCACCCTGCACAAAACTCAATGATCAAAGACCTCAACAAAAATCAACTTACACTGAACAAGATAGGAGATAAATTGAATTGGGAAATAGCGTTGTATGCACTGGGACAGGAGACAACTTCCTGAATAGAACATAAGTGGCACAGACACACTCAATAAACAGGTTGTCATAAAACAGAAAAGCTTCTGTAAGGCAAAGACACTGTCAATAGGACAAAATGGCAGACTAAAGAATTGGAAATGATTTTCAACAACCCCACATCTGACAGAAGGCTGATCTCCAAAATATACAAAGAACACAAGATAACAGACATCAGCAAACCAAATAATTCAATTTTAAAATAGGGTACATGCCTAAACAGAGAATTCTCAACAGAAGAATCTCAAATGGCCAAGATACATTTATAAAAATGTTCAAAATACTTAGCCAACAGGGAAATGCAAGTCAAAATGACTTTGAGATTTCATCTTACACCTGCCAGAATGGGTAAGTTAAAAAAATAACTAATGACACCTTTTGTTGGGGAGGATGTATGCGGCTCTGGAACCAGGCTGGTGGGAAGGCTTCTCTCAAGGAAAATACTTCCCTTTACATAATGGTAATCAGGAGTGGGATGATGAATTTCCACATAGAATGACAAAAGCTTTAAAGGAATTTTAGAAATAGAAGAATGGAGAGAAGCACAGATTTTTGGTAGCAGCATTTTCTCAGGTGGGCTCTGTTTTGCTAGTGACAAGCAAAGACTCATGTG
Source organism: Mesocricetus auratus (assembly GCF_017639785.1). Classification (NCBI taxonomy): domain Eukaryota; kingdom Metazoa; phylum Chordata; class Mammalia; order Rodentia; family Cricetidae; genus Mesocricetus; species Mesocricetus auratus. Next base: position 3,367 of record NW_024430473.1, read on the forward strand.
GCTTGCTTAAGTGAGGCTTCCTGACTCAGCATAAAAGAAAAAAAAAGCCTTCCAGGCCCCAATCTCCGGCAATCCCAGCTAGTTGTGCTCGGGTCTCTGCGGGGACACTCTCCATCCTCCGCCTGAGCCCCATCCCCTCGATCGTCCAGGGTGTTCCTGGCATCCAGAAGACCCACCCACACAGGAAATACATCAGCCCTTCCAGGCCTCAAAACCAGGTGAGCCCAGCTTCAGCCCCTCCAGACCACAAACCCCAGCGAGCCTAGCTTCAGAAGACCCGCATACACAGGAAAGACATCAGGCCTTCCTGGCCCCAAACTCTGGCAAGCCCAAATTCAGCTTAAGCTTCAGTGTCAGCATCCCCAGCTTCAGCTTCAGGAAGGAAGGAGACCAGTGGAGACGGAAAGACCCCACCAGCACCCACTGGAAGAAGAGATGGAAAGAAGACAGAATAAGAGCTCACTCAGCAATAGAAAGACCAACATGACTCCACCAGAATCTAGGGAACCAACACCAGCAAGACCCAAAAAGCACTACATAGACAAAGCAGAGGAGACAGACCTTAAAAATTATTTCATGAACATGATAGAGACCCTCAAAGAAGAAACAAGGAAATCCCTTAAAGAAATAGAAGAAAAACAAACAAAAAATCCATGAAATTCTAGAAATAAACAAATCTCTCAAAGAATCTAAAGAGCACGAAGAAAAAAACAAGCAAAAAATGAAGGAAACAACTCAAACAGATGAAGGATTGAAAGCTGAAATAGAAATGATAAAGAAAACACAGAATGAGGGGATGCTGGAAATAGAAAAGCTGGGCAAACGATCAGGAGCTACAGACGCAAGTATCACCAATAGAATACAAGAGATAGAAGAGAGAATCTCAGGTGTTGAAGACTCATGAGAGGATATAGAGTCATCAACCAAAGAAAATCTCAAAACCAACAAATCCTTAACACAAAATATCCAGGAAATATGGGACACCGTGAAGAAGCCAAACCTGAGAATAATAGGTATAGAAGAAGGCAAAGAAATACAACTCAAAGGTACAGAAAACATATTCAACAAAATCATAGAAGAAAACTTGCCTAACCTAAAGAAAGATATGCCTATGAAAATACAAGAATCTTACAGAACACCAAATAGGCTGGACCAGAAAAAGAAGTCACCTCGCCATATAATAATCAAAACATCAAACCTACAGAGTAAAGAGAAAATATTAAGAGCAGCTAAAGAAAAGGCCAAGTAACATACAAAGGCAGACCTATCTGAATTACACCTGACTTCTCAATGGAAACGATGAAAGCCAGAATATCCTGGATAGATGTCCTAGAACAAGGGTGCCAGCCCAGACTACTATATCCAGCAAAGCTTTCAATTACCATAGATGGAGAAAACAAAATATTCCATGACAAAGCCAGATTTAAACAATACGTATCCATGAATCCAGCTCTACAGAAAGTGCTAGAAGGAAAACCTAGATCCAAGGAAGATAACTACACTCACAAAGACACAGGCAATATATAATCCCACTTTACAAAACACCAAAAGAAAAAGGGAGGAGAAACTACACAAAATAACTTCACTAACAATAAATCAAGCACAAACAAGAATCATCAATCAATGGTCATTAATATCCCTCAATGTCAACGGCCTCAACTTACCTATAAAAAGGCACAGACTAGCAGAATGGATAAGAAGACAGAACCCTTCCTTCTGCTGCATACAAGAAACACATCTCAACATCAAAGACAGACTTTGTCTCAGAGTAAGGGGTTGGGAAAAGATCTTCCAATCAAACGGTCCCAAGAAACAAGCGGGTGTAGCAATCCTAATATCTAACAAACTAGACTTCAAATTAAAATCAATCAAAAGAGATGAAGAAGGACACTTCATATTCATCAAAGGAAAAGTACATCAAGATGAAGTCTCAATTTTAAACATCTGCGCCCCAAATACAAAGGCACCTACATTCATGAAAGAAACATTACTAAAGCTCAAAATGCACATAAAATCTCACACACTAATAGTAGGAGACTTCAACACTCTGCTCTCACCACTAGACAGGACCTCCAGACAGAAACTTAACAAAGAAACAAAGAACTAATAGAAGTTATGACCCAACTGGGTTTAACAGACATCTATAGAACATTCCACCCAAACACAAAGGGATATACCTTCTTCTCGGCACCACATGGAACCTTCTCTAAAATTGACCACATAATAAGAAACATAGCAAATCTCCACAGATACAAAAAATTGGAATAATCTCTGTGAGTTCGAGACCAGGCTGGACCGACAGCCTCCAAAACAATACAGAGAAACCCTGTCTCGTAAAATCCAAAAAAAAGGAATAACCCCCTGTATCTTATCATAACACTATGCATTAAAATTAAAATTCAACAATAACACACATCGCAGAAACCCTACAAACTCATGGAAATTGAATTACCTTGATACCCAAGCCACACAAAGACACAACTAAGAAAGAGAACTATAGACCAATTTCCCTCATGAACATCGATGCAAAAATACTCAATAAAATACTCACAAACCAGATTCAAGAACACATCAGAAAAAACACCCACCATGATCAAGTAGGCTTCATCCCAGGAATGCCGGGATGGTTCAACATCAGAAAATCCATCAATGTAATCCATCATATAAACAACCTGCAAAAGAACAACCACATGATCATCTCACTAGATGCTGAAAAAGCCTCTGTCAAAATCCAGTACCCCTTCATGATAAAGGTCCTGGAGAGATCAGGGATAACAGGAACGTACCTGAATATACTACAAGCAATATACAGTAAACCAACAGCTAACATCAAACTAAATGGAGAGAAACTCAAAGCAATTTCTCTAAAATCAGGAACAAGACAAGGCTGTCCACTCTCTCCATATCTCTTCAATATTGTACTTGAAGTTCTAGCTACAGCAATAAGACAACAAAAGGAGATAAAGGGGATACAAATAGGAAAAGAAGAAGTCAAACTTTCACTATTTGCAGATGATATGTTAGTTTAAATAAGTGACCCAAAAAACTCCGCAAGGTTACTCCTAGAGCTGATAAACACCTTCAGCAATGTGGCAGGATACAAGGTAAACTCAAAAAATCAGTGGCTCTATTATATACAGATGATGAAGTAACTGAGAAAGAAATCAGAGAAACATCACCCTTTACAACAGCCATAAACAGCATCAAATATCTGGGGATAATGTTAACCAAGGAAGTGAAAGACTTGTATATCAAGAACTCTGAGTCGTTAAAGAAAGAAATCAAAGAGGATACCAGAAAATGGAAAGATCTCCCAAGCTCTTGGATTGGTAGGATCAACATAATAAAAATGACAATCTTGCCAAAAGCAGTCTACAGATTCAATGCAATCCCTATCAAAATTCCATCACAATTCTTCAAGGACCTGGAAAGAACACTAATCAACCTTATATGGAAAAACAAAAGGCCCAGGATAGGCAAAACAACCCTATACAATAAAGGAACTTCAGGGGGCATCACCATATCTGACTTCAAGCTCTATTATAGAGCTATAGTCCTGAAAACAGCTTGGTATTGGCACAAAAATAGGCAGGTAGACCAATGGAACCGAATTGAAAACCCTGATTTTAACCCACACACCTATGAACACTTGATTTTTGAGCAAGAAAATAAAACTATACAATGGAAAATGAAAGCATCTTCAACAAATGGTGCTGGCATAACTGGGTACTGGTATGCAGAAGACTGCAGATAGATCCATGTTTATCGCCTTGTACAAAACTTAAGTCCAAATGGATCAAAGATCTCAACATAAATCCAACCAACACTGAAACTTTTAGAAGAGAAAGTGGGAGATACTCTTCAACAAGTTGGTACAGGAGACCACTTCCTAAACATAACACCAGTGGCACAAACACTGAGATTGACAATTAACAAATGGGACCTCCTGAAACTAAAAAGCTTCTGTAAGGCAAAGGACACAGTCAACAAGACAAAAAGGCAGTCCACAGAATGGGAAAAGATGTTTATTAACCCCACGTCTGACAGAGGACTAATCTCCAAAATTTACAAAGAACTCAAGAAGCAAGTCTCCAAAACACCAAAGGATCCAATTAAAAGGTGGGGTACAGAACTAAATAGAGAATTCTCAATAGAGGAGGCTAAAATGGCCAAGAGACACTTAAGAAAATGCTCAACATCCTTAGCCATGAGGGAATTGCAAATCAAAACAACTCTGAGATACCATCTTACTCCTGTCAGAATGGCTAGAATCAAAAACACCGAAGACAATTTATGCTGGAAAGGATGTGGAGAGAGGGGAACACTCCTCCACTGCTGGTGGGAGTGCCAACCCATAAAGCCACTTTGGAAATCAGTATGGAGATTCCTCAGAAAAATGGGAATTAATCTACCACAAGACCCAGCAATTCCACTCTTAGGCATATATCCAAAGGAGGCAAATTCATACAACAAGGGCATCTGCTCCACTATGTTCATAGCAGCATTATTTGTAATAGCCAGAACCTGGAAGCAACCTAGATGCCCCTCAACTGAAGAGTGGATAGAGAAAATGTGGTACATTTACACAATGGAGTACTACTCAGCAAAAAAAACAATGGAATCTTGAAATTCGCAGATAAATGGATAACACTGGAAGAAACCATCCTTAGTGAGGTAACCCAGTCGTGAAAAGACAAACATGGTTTGCCTGCAAATTTTAAGATGTCATTGTTTCTTACTGCTGAGTAGTACTCCATTGTGTAAATGTACCACATTTACTTTATCCATTCTTTGGTTGAGGGGCATCTAGATTGTTTCCAAGTTTTGGCTATTACGAATAATGTTGTTATAAACATAGTTGAGCAAATGTCCTTGTAGCATGAATGTACCTCCTTTGGGTGTATGCACAGCATAGTCAGGCTGCCTGCCTTCAAACTTGCCTGAGCCCTTGTGTCTTCATGCATGAGATGAAGCTAGGCAGTGCTTCTTGTGAGGGTTCCATAGGTATCAGTTGCTCTTGCATTTAAAATGTGCAAGGACATGGTTATTCTGCACCTTGGAGCTTTGGGGTGTGTGCTTAGTGGTGGGGGTGTTTGATTTGCAGGCTCCTGTGCTCACTTCTATTTGAAAGTATATGTGAAGGGGTACACATGACTGCTGACACGAATGTTCCATGATATGGTTAGGGTTTTTATTATAGGTGTGTGTGTGTGAGAGGGGGGGAGAGAGAGTAGATTGGGTTACGGAAGTGGGGGAGGATATGGAGATAGTGAGGTAGCAAGAGACAGAGCACAGAGCATAGCAAGAGAGTAAGAGAGAGTGAGTAAGAGAAAGAGTGTGGTGAGAAGGGTGGGGGCAGGGGGAAAGTTGCTATTGTAAAGAGAGGGAACAGGTATCTGGAAGGAGGGAAGCCTAAGGAAGTGAGAAGGGTTAGGATGCAAGCATGGACTTTGAACCTTTTAACAAGTACTTCTGATACTGAGAGAGCTTGGAGGCAGCATAGGCTTTGATATGCTGTTAGGCACTCCAGGTAGCCATATGTCCCTTCTGCCAGAGGTGAGAGAAATGACTCCTTTTGGAAGATGGGCAATGGTTTTGTAAGTTCCTGAAGAATTCTGGCTTTTATCTAACCACTAGAAACCCTCCTATAGCCCAGGTTGAGCTCCTTTCTGGACATTTGGACAGCCTGAGACAGAGAGTAGGGCTCTAGGGAAGTCAGCTGTAAATGCCACTTTGGGACTTGAGCCCCCTTCCTTTAACCTGGGCAGAAAGAGCACTTGGTCAAGAAGCTGGAGGTGAAGGTGCCAGAGAGAACTCAACTGTGGAAGAGTTTGATTCCCAATATCCATATAGAAAGTTGGGGGTGGTGGCATGAGCTTCTAATCCCAACACTGGGGAGGTAGAGACAGGCAAATCCCTGAGGTTTACTGTCCTATCAGACTAGCCTGATGGGTGAGCTCCCAGAGAGAGATCCTTTCTCTTCAAACAAAGTGGATGGTAACTGAGAAACTACACTGGAAGTTGACCTCTGGTCTCTCTCTTTCACACAGAGGGGGGAGGGAAGGAAAGGAGGGATCATGATCCCCATGGTATAAACAGCACCCCCTTCCAGCACGAAGCAGTTTGGAACCAGCAACGTCCTAATTCCCATCTCGTTTATAAATCTTTGTTTTCATTTAAATGGGGTTGTTTATAATTGGCTAATGATCACAGCCAATCTCTTTTTAATGGTAAAAAGGGGATTATGGTATGGAAATGAATACTTTGTATTGGTATGGTTTTTCATTTATTGAGACAAATTCAAGGTCAATTTTGTGATGTGTATATTTCTCCTCTTGATTAAGTATTGTGCTTATACTGATCTTTTAAAACATAATGCATAATTGAATACAGACTATAGATAGTTACTTATAACAGTCAGAACTTATAGTTAGGTAAATTAGATTTTCTAGATATTCAGAGATATATTTGAGACAGATAGATAGTCTTCAAACCTTTCAAAGACCTTCAGAAAATGTCATTTAAAATGGTTTAGGGTTTTTTGTGACAATGAGAAATGTCTGCTCCTGGCAACACCTATTACGTCTGAGAGGAAGATGGGCATCGAAGAAACTCGTTATGGAGTTTGCTTTCAACATGGCAAGATTAGCCATTTGGGCAAGAAACTGCTCTTGCCTAGACTGCTTAAATGTTGCTGTATAAACTGGATATGCAGGACCCACAGGAACTCAAATAATCCTTCAGGGTTCCTGCTTCGTGGAAGAGTCTACGAGACTTTCTACAGGAAATAATCTAGATAGTGATCCAATTCACCTAGATAGTTAACTAAGGAGAGTAGACAAATCCTTCTACTGTTATGGTCCAACTTCAACAGTTCAAACAAATTTAGAAAATAATAAAGGGGGAGTAATATCCCCAGTCCCCATATGAAAGAGCATCTACTATTTGATTACAGGAAAATGGCAGCCACCCACTCCCCTACTAGCTATGGTCCAAGGGGCTGTTTGTGTTTTCCCTCCAGGAAGTGAGAAGCCCATTTGGGTCCCCGAACGGTGCATCAAGCATGTGGACCCCAATACTAGGGATATAAAGATGATCCAACCATTGCTGAACAATCAGGTAAGGAAAGTATGGGTGCTGGTGAGGATCCTCCCCATGTTGATGCCAGTTAGTCATTCCAGCTCACTGTTCATCAATTTTTATAGCACCAATAATACGTTGGGTGCAGCTGCTGCCAAAGAGAGATTAAAAAGTCAGAAATGTCTCCTAGATTAAATCTCTAGGACTTAGCCTGACACCAAGGTCAGGAAAGAGGTGAACCCCAGATATTGCCCTCAGTTGGAGGGTGGATTGTGTAAATATTAAGGCTTTTTGCCTTAGGGAATATCCTCAGAATGCTTTGCCTACAATTTCTTCTCAGATGTCCTATTCTACCACAGTTAAAACATCTGGTATTTTGATGTTTGTTTAAACTACTGGAGATCACTTCTCCTACCAAATTTCTATGTCCTCGTGGTTAAGGCATTTGGCAGCTTGGTGCCTCGGTAGACCCTTAGAAATTGCCTCTCCTACTCAGGCTTCTGTATCTTGATCTTTATACTTAATATTTGCTGAAAGCAAGACCCGTTCGTCCAATGGTGCTGACATGAGTTTCAATGGTCCCAACACTTGTTTGCATTGTGGATTTGCATTTTCATAAGCTAAAGTTTCTATGATAATTCTCCTGGACTCTAAATCAGTTACCTGTAATACTACTGCTCTGGACAGTCTTTCCAAAAATTCAGAGAAACTTTCTCTTTGACCCTGTGCCACCTTGGTATAAGGTTCTATCTTCTCTCCTGGTTCATGAACCTTATTCAAAGCATTCAGAGCTGTTGTATGGCATAAATACAGGATGTAGTTATCATATTCAGCCTGAAACTGTAGGTCAACATTTAATAAGATCATCTGTAGATACCTGAATGGCAAGTAAATTGTCTGCTTGCTTGTCAATGTTTGCAGACATGGAATTAATTGTTTCTTCCAGCCTGACAGCTCCCTCTTGACTGGATTCTATTTTGGCCATAAGGGCAGTGGACATGGAATAAATTCTGTCTTGTAAATTGTTATGTTTAAGTTCCAAGTTCTCTACTTTGTTACACATTTCCCCATTGACCTGAAGACTTTGAATTTTTTACTCCAATTTTTCAATCATTTGCACAATTTCCCCATTATCTTCCTTATGCAATTATATGTATTAGGAAGCTAATCGTGAGCATCAGACACACATAAATTTGGCCACACCATAATTATCTCCCAATATTTTATCCA
>NW_024430474.1:0-41107 GCF_017639785.1 Mesocricetus auratus
TCCTTCTGTGTCCAGTTGAAGTTCAACCCAATTGCTGTCACTTTCTGACCAGGTAGGCTGGGGAAACCTGAGCATCTGTGGGAGGGGAGGTAGTTAGACAGAATGGCCAGGTAGCTCGCCTCGTGTCCACGCTGTCCACATCCCCAGAGTGCACGCACAGGTCACTGCACCTACAGCTGTAGGGCACGGGATCCGAGGAGTGCACACCCGTCCACGGGGGTCTGCAGGGGTGTGGCCCATGCCGCCAGCTCCAACTATTCCTGGTCCAGCAGGCCACCCTGTCACCTCCCGGCCCTGTCCCCACGGTGTCAGCACCCTCCTCTGTCACCCCACCACACCTAAGCAAAACTTTTCCCTCACCTCCCCAATTCAAAATCCGCTGCTGGGTCCAAGCTGTCACAAACCGCCCTGGCCCTAGCAACTAGGTTAGGTCATAGATCAAGCGATGCTAGGTGTTAGGAAGGTGAAGTCATAAAGCTGCAAGTGTAGTAAACCAGGTGCGGTGGGGAAGGGGAGGGGTGGAGGAGGCACGTGTGGGAAAAGGGGCGGGAGGGAGGGAGGAGGGGAGGAGATGACTGGAGCATTTAGACCCAAGCAAGAGTATACTGGTGGTTGGCCCCAGGTGTAACCGCAGAAAGCAGGTGAACCCTCGGTGCAATAACTGTGAGTAGAGGAGGGGCTGGAGCAGCAGCGGGCAGCGGGAGGCCGGGCAAGGGCGCAGGGCTGAGCGTGCCGGGGGCGGCGGTGGGGCCTTGCTGAGTGGAGTGGGAAAGTAAAGTAGTGCGCCCCACTGCCGCCGCTGCCCCGGACCATTAAGTCTCACCTGCCTCTGCGTCTAGCAGCTCGCATGGACGCCGGGACCGTTACCCGCGCCGCATCCTGCCGCCGCGCCCGGCCACTTTTCCATCCACGGGTGGAGCGGCTGTTGCTTCTTTCAGCACTTTCTCCACTCTTGCCGCCCCTCCGCGTCTCCCCGCACGTGATCCTCCTCCGCGCAGGCTGCGGTGGCAGGGAACAAACTTGCTGCGGGCAGGCTCGAGATGCAGAGCTCGGGCAGGAAAGGACTGGCAGCCCCGGGCCAGTTGAGTGTCGGCTGCGTGTCGTCCGTGCGCGCCTGTGCTCGCAGGCGGGTGGGGATGGGGACGCGCCAGACCGCCGTTAGCAGGGCGCTCGCGCGGCTGGAACTCCGTGCGTGCGGTGACCTTCGGGGACTGAGCAGGGTCGGGCAGCTCCTAGCTGCTGCCGTGGGGCAAGTGTGTGCGTGGACACGCCGCCTGATGCTCGCAGCCGGGAAGCAACAGAGACTGGTCGGACACCCGGGCAGCCCAAGTCCCCGAGGGCACTGGGCTGTGTGCTTGCACCTTGCTTTGACTCTTTGGGTTTGGGTTGTTACCTGGGGCAGACTCGGGACCCCAGGGCAGATAATGGAGTTGGGCTGGTGCTCTGGGTAGCGAGTTGGGTGGGTGGGGGAGGAGCGGGCGCACCGGGCCCATAGGTGCACAAGGCTGAGGCTGGCTGTGCAGCTGTGCGGGGTATTGATTTGCATGGATGTGCCAGGGAAATACTCCTCAGCCTGGCTGCAGAGATTTTTGTCGTTGTTAGTCGTGTTGGTCTTTTTGTTTTTGTTTTTGATTTTGTTTTAAGAAAGAGGGAAAGCTAAAAGGAACCAGGAGAGTCTGCGACATGACGACCTGTATTGGTGGGTGCATCATGGGCTCTCCCAGCATGGGGAGACAAAAGAGTTGCTGGATGGTGCCTCTCCTAGGCAAGTGTGTGCTCTAGGCTCGAGGTCCGGACAGCCATCTGCTCTTGGTCATTGTCTGGACAGTCCCGCAGAGGCGGGGGCCTGGGGATGCCCCCGCCCCTGTACCTGTGTTTTGATGGGAGGCCACAGACATGTGCTGCTGAGACCACTGCTATATAAGGAATTCCTAGTGCCTTTTGCACCAGAATGCTCCGATGGGCTCCCGTGGGGCATTAAACAACAAGGGTTTTTTTTTTAAGAATGGGGAGAATAAATGTGCCCCTGATGGCATTGATGTGGCCTCCGGAGAACTAGGAAATCCTGTTTCAGTAGCAACCCTGGAATGCTCCCTGCGCCCCACCCCAGCTGGGTCTTTGTTGCTCCCTCCCCTCTGGGATGCCAGATTTTGTAACCTTTCCTGGCAATTTTAGATTTTGTGTGTGATTTCCTGTAGAAAAAGATAGGAACATTTTAAGCTGTTCCAAAGAGGCTTCCTCTAGTTTAGTTTTTCTTTTTGAAGTAAAGTTTGCATCCTGATGTACTCACTATGCCATGGTAAAGTAAAGAGCAGAGCACTTTTTGAAGAGTGCAATGAAATACCAAAAAAGTAGAAAATAACTTGTTATAAAATAAGCTTTCTTCACTGTCTTTTAGTGTATTTTCTTTCTAAACTGCAAAAGGAATTTAATGAATCTTGTTAGGTTACACACATGTCATTCAAGTCTTAAAAGCACAAGCATGCATGTTTAATAAGCTATCATTCTCAGAATATTCTCTGTTGACTCAGCCTTTTCCTGGGAGTTAGGTGAGCTTTGCAGGTTTCTAGGGTGTGAGCTCTGTAGCACCTAAGGATAGCTAACCCTTGACAAATAAGGTGTCATGAGAGCATTTCTAATACTCAATATTGCCCCACTTCCTTTTCTCCAGGCTGTCAGGCTTATCTTTGATTGGCCTTGGACTCCGGATAGACCAGGATGGCCTTGAATTCAGAGATCCACCTGCTGTTGCCTCCTAGACGCTGAGATTAAAGGCATTCACCACCATGCCTGGGGTGCACTTTTCTACATCACCTTGTAGAGATTTCTGTTCTACTGGTACGATACAGTTCATCTGTGATAGTGCAGACTTAAAGTCTATCTCAGAGGTAGGAAACTTACTGTATTTATTATTTTTAGTCTCATAATGTGATAGGAAGAAAGTTAATTGCACAATACTAGTTTTATTTTAATCACAGTGGGGCCAAGCATATAACTAAGTGGAATAGTGCTAATGTAATATGCACAGGGCCCTAGGCAGCATCCCCAGTACTGCGAAAAAGGGTTTTGTGTGCATGTGGATGCCAGAGGTCCATCTTGGGTATTCTAGAGAGCCAACCTAGTTTTTTAGATGGTTCTAATTTGGATCTGGGATTCACTGATAAGACTAAGTTGGTTGACTGGCAAGTCTTAGGTGTTTGCCTGTCTATGCTTCCCCAGTGCTGGAATTTTAAGCATACAGTAGGAACACTCTTTGACATGTATTTTAGCTTTTGTGTATTCTTTTTAAAATATCCTTTTAACTGAAACAGAATTATTTCAAATTTCCCCTCTTTCCTCACTTTATCCCCTCTCATATATCCTCCCTCCAAGCCTATCTATGGACCCCCCAGTTCTCAAATTGATAGCCTCTTTTTCTTGTATAATTATTGTATATATGGTATGTGTGTGTGTGTGTGTGTGTGTACAAATACACACATATACACACCAACTTCTGAGTGCACTTTTTTTGCTTGTGTGTTGATGTCAGAGCTGACAACTCTGCTCAGGATAAGCAATAAGGGCCTCATCTCTAGGATAGGCTAAGTTTTCTCCCAGCAGTTGGTAGTTGTCTGTGGTTCTTTGTCTAGAGGTGAGACCCTGAAAAATTTTTCCCTCTTATGTGTCAGCATGTGCACTGATATTACGATTGTTATGGTCTTGGTTTTGTGATTATTTCTAGGAGAAAGAGTTTAACAGAAGACACTTCTTGGTTTTCTGGCTTTTAGTCGTTTCTGTCACATGTCCTGCAGTGTTCCCGAAGTTGTACATGCAGGGGCTGTAATACAGATGCATCCATTTGGATCTAGGCTTCTGGTGATCTATTGATCTCTGCATTGTGTCCAGTTGTGGTTTTCTGTGATAGTCTGTTTGCTGTACAAGAGCCTTTTTTGATGAATAATACTCCATTGTGTAAATGTACCACATTTTCTCTAAACACTCTTCAGTTGAGGGGCATCTAGGTTGCTTCCAAGTTCTGGCTATTACAAATAATGCTGCTATGAACATAGTGAAACAGACAGACTTGTTGTATGAATGGGCATATTTTGGATATATGCCTAAGTGTGGAGTTGCTGGGTCTTGTGGAAGGTTTATTCCCATTTTCTGAGGAATCTCCACACTGATTTCCAAAGTGCTGAACAAGTTGGCACTCCCACCAGCAACGGAGGAGTGTTCCCCTTTTACAATATCCTCTCCAGCATAAATTGTCGTTGGTGTTTTTGATTTTAGCCATTCTGACGGGAATAAGCTGGTATCTAAAAGTTGTCTTGAATTGCAGTTCCTGGATGGTTAAGGATGTTGAGTGCTTTCTCAAGTGTCTCTTCACCATTTTAGCCTCCACTATTGAGAATTCTATATTTACTTCTGTACCCCAACTTTTAATTGGATCTTTTGGTGTTTTGGAGACTTGCTTCTTGAGTTCTTTGTAAATTTTGTAGATTAGCCCTCTGTCAGATGTGGGGATAGTGAATATTTTTCCCATTCTGTAGACTGCCTTTTTGTCTTGTTGACATTGTCCTTTGCCTTACAGAAGCTTTTCAGTTTCAGGAGGTCCCATTTGTTAATTGTCGATCTTAGTGTTTGTGCCACTGGTGTTATATTTAGGAAGTGGTCTCCTGTACCAAGTCGTTGAAGAGTATCTCCAAATTTCTCTGTTAAAAGTTCAGTGTGGCTGGATTTATTTTGAGATCTTTGATCCATTTGGATTTAAGTTTTGTACAAGGCGATAAACATGGATCTATCTGCAGTCTTCTGCATACCAGTACCCAGTGATGCCAGCAACATTTGTTGAAGATGCTTTCTTTTTTCCATTGTATACTTTTAGCTTCTTTATCAAAAATCAAGTGTTCATAAGTGTGTGGGTTAAAATCAGGGTTTTCAATTCGGTTCCATTGGTCTACCTGTCTATTTTTGTGCCAATATCAAGCTGTTTTCAGGACAATAGCTCTGTAATAGAACTTGAAGTCAGGGATGGTGATGCCTTCTGAAATTCCTTTATTTTTTAGGGTTGTTTTGGCTCTCCTGGGCCTTTTGTTTTTCCATATAAATTTGATTAATGTTCTTTCCAGGTCCTTGAAAAATTGTGATGGAATTTTGATAGGGATTGCATTGTATCTGTAGACTGCTTTTGGGAAGATTGCCATTTTTTATTATGTAGACCCAACCAATCCAAGAGTTTGGTAGATCTTTCCATTTTCTGGTATCCTCTTTGATTTCTTTCTTTACAGACTCAAAATTGTTGATATACAAGTCTTTCACTTCCTTGGTTAATATTATCCTGAGGTACTTGATTCTGTTTATGGCTATTGTAATAGGTGAGGTTTCCCTGATTTCTTTCTCAGTCACCTCATCATCTGTATATAATAGGGCCACTGATTTTTTTGTGTTTACCTTGTATCCTGCAACATTGCTTAAGGTGTTTATCAGCTCTGGGCGTTCCCTTGCATAGTGTTTTGGGTCACTTATGTAAACTATCATATCTTCTGCAAATATTGAAAGTTTGACTTCTTCTTTTCCTATTTGTATCTTCTTTATCACGATTTGTTGTCTTATTGCTGTAGCTAGAACTTCAAGTCCAATACTGAAGAGATATGGAGAGAGTGGACAGCCTTGTCTTTTTCCTGATTTTAGAGGAATTGCTTTGAGTTTCTCTCAATTTAGTTTGATGCTACCTGTTGGTTTACTGTATATTGCTTTTATTATATACAGGTATGTTCCTGTTATCCCTGATCTCTCTAGGACCTTTATCATGAAGGGGTGCTGGATTTTGTCAAAGGCTTTTTCAGCATCTAGTGAGATGATCATGTGGTTTTTCTTTCGCAGATTGTTAATATGGTGGATTACATTGATAGATTTTCTAAAGTTGAACCATCCCTGCATTCCTGGGAAGAAGCCTACTTGACCATGTTGGATGATTTTTCTGATGTGTTCTTGAATCCGGTTTGCGAGTATTTTATTGAGTATTTTTGCATCGATGTTCATGACAGAAATTGGTCTATAGTTCTCTTTCTAAGTTGTGTCTTTGTGTGGCTTGGGTATCAAGGTAATTGTAGCCTCATAAAAAGAGTTTGGTAGTGAGCCTCCTGCTTCTATTGTGTGGAATACTGTGAGGAGTATTTGAATTAGCTCTTCTTTGAATTTCAGGCAGAATTCTGCACTGAAGCCATCTGGGACTGGGCTTTTTTTGTTTGGGAGACTTTTGATGACTGCTTCTATTTCATTAGGGGTATTAGGTCTGTTTAGATTGTTTATCTGGTCTTGATTTAGATTTGCCAAGTGATATCTCTCTAGGATTTGTCCATTTCCTTTAAATTTTCGAATTTTGTGGAGTACAGATTTTCACAGTATGCCCTGATGATTCTCTGGATTTCCTCATAGTCCGTTGTTATGTCCCCTTTTTCATTTCTGATTTTGTTAATTGGCATGCTCTCTCTCTGTCTTTTTGTTAGCTTGGACAGAGGTTTGTCTATTTTGTTGATTTTCTCAAAGAACCAACTCTTTGTTTCATTGATTCTTCTCAGTTATTTCCTGGTTTCTACTTGATTGATTTCAGCCCTCAATTTGATTATTTCCTGGCGTCTGCTCCTCCTGGGTAAGTTTTCTTCTTTGTGTTCTAGAACATTCAGCTGTGCTATTAATTCTTTAGTATGACTGTTGTCCAGTTTCTTCATGTGGGCACTTAGTGCTATAAACTTTCCTCTCAACACTGATTTCATGTGTCCCATAAGTTTGTGTATGTTGTGTCTTCATTCTCATTGAATTCCAGGTGTGTTTCTTTTAGGTAGCAGAAGGATGGGATCTGTCTTTGTATCTAATCTAATACCGTGTATTTTTATAGGTTAGTTAAGACCAATAATATTGAGATAAATTAATGATCATTGATTGTTAATTCTTGTTTGTTTTTGTTGATGGTGGTGGTAGTATTGGGTGAATTTACCCTGCTTTTTCTTTTATCTTTTGGTGAAGTGGGATTATCTATTGCCGGTGTTTCTGTGATTGTAATGAACATCATTAGGTACTCATTCTTGTACTTTCTGTAGGTCTAGATTAGTGGATGTATATTGTTTAAATCTACTTTTGTTATTCAATATCTTGTTTTCTTCTTTTATAGTGATTGAAAGTTTTTCTTGGTATAGCAGTCTGGCTGGCATCTGTGTTCTCTTTGTATTGATAGAATATCGATCCAGGATACTCTATGTTTCAAATTTTCCATTGAAAAGTCAGGTATAATTCTGATATGTTTTCTTTTATATGTTAGATGGACTTTTTGATTTGCTGCTGTGAATATCATTTATTCTGTATATTTCAGGTTTGATCTTTAGGTGGCGAGAAACTTTTTTTGGTTCACTCTATTTGGTGTTCTACTAGCTTCTTGAACTTTCATTGGTATTTCTTTCTTTAGGTTGTGCGAGCTTTCTTCAATGCTTTCCTTATGTTTTCTGCACCTTTGAGTTGGGTTTCTTTATTTAGTTTCTTCTATACCTACTATTCTTAGAGTTGGCCTTATCATGGTGTGCATTGTTTTGTGAATATTTCTTGATTATTATGTGGTGAGGGGACTTTTTTATTTCTTCCTTTACCCAGGGATGTTGCAATTGTGCATCGTTCAAATTCCATGAGTTTGTAGAGTTTTTGTGATTTGTGTTATTGTTGCATTCTAATTTTAATGCATGGTGGTCTGATAAGACACTGGGGTTTATTCCAATTTTTTTGTATCTGTTGAGTTTTGCTATGTTTACTATTTTGTGGTCAATTTTAGAGAAGGTTCCATGTGTTGCTGAAAAGAAGGTATCTCCCTTTGTGTTTGTGTGGAATGTTCTATAGATGTCTGTTAAACCCAATTGTGTCATAACTATTAGTTCTTTTATTTCTTTGTTCAGTTTCTGTCTGGAGGTCCTGTCTAGAGGTGAGAGCAGAGTGTTGAAGTCTCCTTCTATTAGGATGTTAGATTTTTTTGTGATCCACTCTATTTGGTGTTCTGAATCAAACTGTCCACTGTCCCGAGTCCAAGGGAACACAAAGAGTGCAAGTGTAAGTCAAGCCTGAGACAGGGGAACACATTCAATCTCCCCTGATTGGAGCAGGACTACCACAGCAAATTTAGTAGATTCTGTGTGTCTTCGGTCCACAGGGGGCAAGTTGACCTACCCATAGTCCAGAGCTAGGAGATCTCAAAGATCGTAAGTGGATGTAGTGCCTGGAACATGGCTCCATGCTAACCTCTCCTCTGAGTGGTGTTGGGACTGCCAAAGCAATGTCAGAAGCCTCTGGATGGTTTGGTCATGCTAGGTTGAGTCAAAATGCCCACAATTCCCAGGACATGAGCTCTCAAAGAGGGCAAGTGAACTGCTCCATTTCATTAGAAAATTATTTTCTTTCTTAGTGGCCTCAATCATCTTGGCCAAAATTATTTTAACACCATTTTTTCTGCTTTTTCTGTGTTGTGATGTTCAGATCTTCCTGCTACAAAACAATTAGAATCTCATGTTGCCATATTGCTGTTTAGTATGCTGTATGTATTCCTGTATTGATATCTGGCCATCTCTTCTTCCACTTGGTAAACGCAGCGTCTTTGCTCTTTTATCCAACATGCTTTGTCGTTTTCTCTCAGCCTCCAATGTGCAGTAAATATCTCTGTCCCTGTGAGCTTTTCTAAGTCTTCTCTCAATTTTCGCTGTCAGTCCTCTCTGTGTTACAGATATCTGAGATATCTGTAACACAGGGGCTTACTGAAGTCTGTGGGAATTGGTGAGTTTTGGAAATTAAGTTTCAGGGTCACATTGGGATGGTTAGTATAGAATTATTGCAGGAGGTTATGATGCAGACATGCTAATATGCCTGAGATGGTTGGAGGAAGACCCCTTGGTTTGCTCCAGGAGCAAAGGCTAGGTGGACACATGTGGGTGGGAAGTGGATCAATCATATTTCAGTTCTATGTTCAGTATTTTTTATGTCCCAAGAAGCTACAGTTGTCACTACCGATGGGTGGGATTGGGAGCAGAGAAGCATTTGTAAGGTACTCGGTCACCAGGGGGTTGGTGGTATAGCCTGCCCACAGGAGTATATCTTGCTGACCTGAAACTATTGCTCAGACATCAACCATATTTTTAAAGAGTTGTTCTCTGATTTAAAAACAAACTGAAGTAAAACCAGGACTAGACTGGTTGCCTATGCTTGGGTTCTTCCACTGCCTCTTCCATCCCAGCAGCAGAAACCAATGCTCCCTAGGCTCCTGCCCCTCCCATGGGCCCAGGTAAGCCAGGGACCATTTCCGGACAACCTGCCTGGGCCTAGTCTCTGCCACTAAGTCTTTCATAGAGGCAGAGGTGGCAATAGCTAAGATACCATAGATGGAGAAAATAAGATATTTCATGACAAAACCAGTTTTAAATAATACATATCCACTAACACAGCACTAAACAAAATTAAAGAAGGAAAATTCAAACCCTACGAAGACACCTACTTCCAGAAAAACATAGGCAGTAGATAATCCCTCTTTACCAACATGCAAAAGAAAAAGTGGTGGAAATCCACATACCATTCCAACAACAACAAACATTCCAAAACAAACAAGGATGTGCTATCAATGGTCATTAATTTCCCTCAATGTTACTGGTCTTATCTCGCACTTAAAAAGACACAGATTAACAGAATGGATTCAAAGACAGAATCCATCCTTCTGCTGAGAAATCAACCAAGATTAAGTCTCAATTCTGAACATCTATTCCCCAAATAAAAAGCCATCCACATTCATAAAAGAAGCATTACTAAAACTCAAAGCATATATAAAACTTCTCACACTTGTAGTGGGAGACTTCAACACCCCACTCTCATCACTACACAGGACCACAAGACAGAAATTTAACATGGATATGAAGGACATAATAGAAGTTATAACCCAATTGGGTTTAACAAACATCTATAGAACAATTTATCCAAACTCAAAAGAATATACCTTCTTCTCAGATCCACAGGGAACCTTGTCAAAATCAGCCACATATTCTGCAACATAGAAAACCTCAACTGGTACAAAAAATCGAAATAACTCTGTGTGTCTTATTGAACGATCATGCCTGAAATATAAAATTAAACAATAACACAAACCGCAGAAACCCTGCAAACTCATGGAAATTTAATAATACACTTTTGAACCAATCCTAGGTCAAAGAAAAAATAAAAGAAGAAATTAAAGAATTCCCAGAAATCAATGAGAATGAAGACAGGAACATACCCAAACTTATGGAACACTTTGAAGGCAGTTCTAAGAGGAACGTTCATAGCACTAAGTGCCCACATGAAGAAACTGGAAAATAGTCACGGTAGAGAAATATCAGCAAAACTGAAAGCCCTAGAACAAAAGGAAACAAACTCACCCCAGAGGAGCACATGCCAAGAAATAATTAAATTGAGAGCTGAAATTAATCAAGTAGAAACTAGGAAAACAGCACAAAGAATCAATGTAACAAAGTTGGTTCTTTGAGAAAATCAACAAGATAGACAAACATTTATCCGAACTTACCGAAGGCAGCCTATGAATATACAAATAAACAAAATCAGAAATAAAAAACGTAGACATAACAACAGACACTGAGGAAATCCATAGAATCATCAGATCATATTATGAAAAGATGTACTCGACAAAATTTGAAAATTTAAGAAATGGAAAATTGCCGGGTGGTGGTGGCACACGCCTTTATTCCCAGCACTCGAGAGGCAGAGGCAGACAGATCTCTGTGAGTTCGAGGCCAGGCTGGCCAGGCTGGACCGACAGCCTCCAAAACAATACAGAGAAACCCTGTCTTGTAAAAACCAAAAAAAAATAAATGGAAAATTTCCTGGATAAATATTACTAACAATAATTAAATCAAGAACAGATAAGCAATTTAAATAGTCTTATAACACCTAAGGTCATAGAAGCATTCATCAAATGTCATCGTGTCTGCATAGCAGCATTATATGTAATAGCTGGAATTTGGAAGCAATCTAGGTGCCCCTCAGCTGAAGAATAGTTAGAGAAAATGGGGTACCTTTACACAATTGAGTACTACTCAGCAGAGAAAAACAATGGAATCTTGAAATTTGCAGGCAAATGGATGAGACTGGAGGAAACCATCCTGAGAGAGGTAACCCAGACACAAAAAGACAAACATGGTATGTACTCACACATATATGGACTTTACATATGGATCAGGAGAGTGTCAGCCTACAATCCTAGTGCAAGTGATTCTGGGAAACAGGGAGGTTCCCAAAAGAAATTCATGATACCCCAGAGGAGTTGAATAAGGCAAGATCTCCTGAGCAGTTTGTGAACATCAGGGGAGGGGAGAGGGAACCTAGAAAAAGAGAGGGGTTAAGAGGAGGGGAGAAGAAGGCCTGGGGAAGCAGGAATGTTGAGTCGATCTAAGAATAGAGGAGAGCAGGATGAGAGATACCATAATTGAGGGGTTCCCTATAGGCTTAAGAGAGAGCTGACACTAGTGAGATCTGCAGAGATCTACAAGGTTAACACCAACTGGCAAATTAAGCAATAGTGGAGAGACTATACTAATATCCCTTTCTTGATTATAGGGTTGATGACTCCCCTTATGCCATCCTCGAATCTTCATCCAGGGACTGATGAAAGCAGAGACATAATCCTACAGGTAAACACTGCACTGAACTCCTGGAATCTAGTAACAGACATGGAGGAGTGATGAGCAAAGGAGTCAAAACCATGATAATGAAACCCACAAAAACAGCTGACCAGATAAGGGCAAGCTCATGAATCCTAGACTGATGGCAGAGGGGCCAACCAGGGATTGATCCAGACTCCAGGAATGGAGTGCCAGGGAGGAGGCCACAGAAATCAATGGGGCTTTGGGTAGTAGATCATTGTTTACCATTGTTTATGAATGATCATTGGGAGCCCATCCCAGATAGAGGGATGCTCTCTCAGCCTGTACACATGGGGAAGGGCCTAGGTCCTGCCCTGGATGAAATTACTGACTTTAGAGATCCCCCCAATGTGGGGATTGGGTGGGGGGGCTGCGGTCTGATGGAAGCACAAGGGAGGAGGTGTGGGAGAGGGAGCTGGGACTGACATGTGAAGCATTCATGTTTCAAATTTAAATTAAATATATATTGAGAAAAAACAGAAATAAATTCATTTATACTTGAATTACAATGAATATATGGAGATAATTATTCATATACCTTGGTCTAATATAATAGTAAAAACTGAGGCAAAATTTCTAAGTATAGACGCTGTTGTTTTATAAACATTTTTGATAATGATAATTCATTGATATTACTACGGAACAGATCAGACTAACATTCTACTAACATCTTTATCTTTTTACATTGAGGATCTGTTAAGGAATTACTTTGCTTCAAATTAAATGTGACTTCCAGCCAAGGACTGTTCAAGAACCCCTAAACGCGGGTGTCAGTGAGGATGTCTATGTAATCTATTGGGCCTTGAGTAGTAGATCAGTATTTATCCTGGGCTCACAAATGGCCTTTGTGCCCATCCAACAATGAGAGATGCACTCTCACCCTGAATACTTGGGGGAGGGACTAGGCCCAGCCCTGGATGAAATGACAGACTATGGACACTCCCCACTTAGGGCCCCACCCTCCCTGGGGAAAAGAGGGGATATTGGAGGGTTTGGTGGGAGGGCATGGGAGTAGGCGATGGAAAGGTTGAGGGACCTGGACTTGACATGTGAAGCAACATTGTTTCTAATATAAATTTAAATTTAAAAATAAAAAAAATTAAAAAGGGCCTTAAAAGCATAAAACCAATGTTCTCACAAAGGAAAATAACATAAAATTATATAAAGTGGTTTCACTGCTCAAAATCAGTTTCTCATGTTACAATGTGCAAAGGACCCCAGCTAACAATCTAAGCAATATTGGAGATGCTACCTTAAATGCCCTTCCCTGATAATGAGATTTATGCTTACCTTTATGCCATCCTATAGTCTTCATCCTGTAGCTTATGGAAGCAAAAGCAGACTCTCACAGCTAAACACTGAGCTGAGTTACTGCAATCCAATTGCAGATAAGGAGGAGTGATGAGCAAATGGATCAAGACCAGGCTGGAGAAACCAACAGGGCATATGAGATCAATTTTAAGTTAAAGAGAATAAAAACAGGCAAACATAACCATTTTCAAACATTGATTTTGGTGTCAGGTGACTAGCCTGCACACCAAGTTTATTTTGTTTCTTTGTAGTCCTGTGTTATAAACAATATAATTTTTTCTAGGTTCTATAAATAGATATAGTTTGAGAAGGATTTCCTAGCATCAAGTCCCTTAATAACACAGGACAATTGATGTAGACAGAGAGACCATGGCAGTACAAAAGCAGATAGTTGAGCTAAGGACAGTCCTTCCATTTGTGGATTTCACAGGACAGGGATTGTTTTTAGAGAAGAGAGTCCTTCACATTCATCATAATAGTCAAAGTTCTAGGTGAGTGATACATTAATTTAAAAATTTACTTCTATAGCAAGGCCATGGTTGTACACAACATTAATTCCCCCCTCAGGAGTCAAAGGCAGAAATATCTCTGCTATTTCAAGGCCTCTCTAGTCTAGAGAGAGATTTCCAGAATAGCCAGAATATTTACATACAAACACCTTATCTCCAACATAAAGAAAAGAAAATAAGTTTCATTCTTCTGACTGTATCTTGGGTATGTTAAATAACTAGGGACTTCATGCTAATGAAGGCTACTAGAAGGAAAATACAGTTTGGCTCAATCCTTATCTACCTTTATCGCAATGTAGTAGCCTCTGCCCCTTAATACTTTTGGCATTCTTATTAACACCAATTGCTATGATTATATATATACATATATGTTCATTTATATGAATTTATTTGTCATATCTTACATCCTATTCCTTACCCATTTATGAGACAGTGACTTTTGTGTCCCAGGCTATCCACATTTCAGTCTACCAGCACCATAGGGCCAATGGAATTCATAGTACATTTCTTCCATTGGGTCACAAGCATTTATATGAAGGCCTCATGATGGGATTAAACTGACAGTTAATACCAGGGAGGTATCAATGCTTTATTTTCATACTCATCTGCCTAAACAAATGTCATTATAGGCTCCCATCAACACTCCAAACTTGTCAAACTTTAGTCAGATTATTCGTAATTTTGACCTGATTAAGGTCAACTTCTTGTAATTCTTTTTAATGTCATCAACAGACACAACATTGTGCTTTGTCACCAAGAACTTTGAAGGAAATGTTAATACAATTGGTATAGTTTAGTAAGTGGTTGGTACTTTGAAAGAATGAAACTCAACTTCATATGGTAAAACAAAACATGCAGGATAGGAACCACAATCTGGTATAATAAAGGAGCTTACAGAGGTATCACCATCCCTGATTTCAAGCTCTACTATAAAGCTTCACTAATACAATCAGCAGGATAATGACATAACAGCAGACATATGGATCAATGGAATTGGGTGAAGATACTGATTCTAATTCACACATCTAGAAACATGTGATTTTTGACAGAGAAGCCAAAATTGTAAAATGGAAAAGAAAGTATCTTCAATAAATGGTGGTTGCATAACTGGATGTCAACATGTAGAAAAGTGTAAATACATCCATATATATCCCCATGTATGAAACACTAGTCAAAAGGGTACCAGGACCTATCCCAGGTGTATTACCTGGGTTTATGTACCTCATTATCTATCGTGCTATTTTTTGCTCCACCTTAATACGGGGCAGGGTCTGAGTATTATTTAAGTTTTTATGCCTGATGTGTTGACTCCCTATTGAAGGTCTTATCCCCTCTGTGGAATGGATAGAGATGAGAAGGAGGGTATATGGAGGCTTTTGAAGGGAGGAAAGAAAAAAGAAAAAATAAAATAATTATATTATAATCTCAAAAGATAAAATAACTATTTTTTTAAAGTGTACTGAAATGATTTCATCTGGGAAAGTGCTTGTTTGATTAACTATGTGAGCCTAGCTTCATTATTTCCCTTTGGTATTTGCGAGTTCTTTACAATAAACATTTTTTGGAAGAAAAAAAGCTGGTGTTGGAGTCTTTTAAGATTCCAGGAGAGACACTGATCAACACTTTGGGATGAAGTTATAATGGATCTGGTACTGATATGAGTGAACTAGTTTCATAGGAACAGCATAGATGGACATGATAGATGAGTGAATGACTGTTTCTGAAAATTGAAGGTTTTTTTGTCCTGCGCCCTTTGTCTGGTCTGCTACCAGATGTTGATTCCGACAATTAATATACATCAGTATGATTCTAGTAATCTCAATAAGAATATATGATATAGGCATTCCTATAAGGTGTTTAGATTCTTCATAATGCAGTGTAGTTATATAAAGAGTCTAGCCATCAATAGTCCATCCTGTATCAACATGACACACAATTGAATCTCCTTCTGAAATGCTTGATACCTTATGAAAAACAACAACCAGTTCATATGTTTGAGCACATACGATTCTACAATCTTACAATGTCAAATTCATTATGCATTTAAATTATATGGTAATGTCGCTTGAGGAATCCTTAGACTTTTTGTCATAACTTCAGTAACTATATGTGTATACTACTGCACATAATTTAGAGTCGTGTAGTCAGGTACCTCAGTTTTCTTGTGGAACTCCTAACAGTGGGATGAGGGCCTTTCTCTGATTCTGTTACATGGCTTTGGGACCCATTTCTCATAGCTGAATTCAACATCTAGATTTTATAGAAGAAGATGTGTACTGTCTTACACTAACTTGATATACCCTAGCTGTTAATAGCTCTGTGAGGTCCAACTGTATCGAAAGAGAAACAAGGTAGCAGTACTAGAGCTGAGGAAGTGGGAAGTAGGGGAGAGGCAGGAAAGATGGGCACACAGGGAAACTGAATGTGATTTAAAACAAAAAGTAAATAATCACCTAAACACACAAAGGAATCATGTTGTGTTATCATAACATATTGATGTGTTAGGAATTCAAAAAGACCCTAAATAAATGTTTTGACATGTGCACTATGTTTAAGATAGGAAAATTCATAATAAGGATAAGTATCTAGCTCATTAAAATGAAAGCATTTTGCCTTCCTTTTAAAATACTTTCCCCCTTTTATTAAAAAACAGACTCTTCTCACAAAGTATATCCTGATTATTGTTTCACTTCTTCCACTGAAAGCAGACCCTTCCAACCACCGTTCATATCAATATCCACTTGATTTCTGTCTCTCATTAGAAAAAACGAGCTTCTAAGAAGCAATGACAAAATTTAATATAAAATATGATAAGATAAAAGAGCAAAAAAGCACATTGAAGGATTTAAGTGATAAAGTCTAACGACTGTTGTATCATAAGTAGCAAATATCTTAAAGGACATTTATGCAGCATTGCATATCCTGTTTAGATACCTCAGTACCTCTTGTTTTCTCCATTCTCAAAGTAAATCACTAGTGATATTAGCATTTACTAATTTGAGTGCCATTTGGATTATTTCAGATGTTCCAGTGTGTCTTCTAACTGCACAATATTTGTAAAGAAATAATAGTGATTTTCATTCACAGACAAGTGTCTGTGGTTTTTTATTCACTCCACACATTCATTCTTTCCCCAGGGAACTTACTTGTGTGTTGGAGCTTGCATTTATTGATACAGTATGAGATAAAGTACTTTCAGTGCATTACATTATCCTTTAACCTAAGAAATAGAGCCTTGCTAATCACAGCTGCATTCTGTCTGTTGGGTAAAACACACAGTTAAAGGATATACATTTATTATGCTTTATACAAAAAAGTTAAGGATTTCCCTCTCACCCTCATGTTCTCTGAACAGGGATAGTAGGTAAATCTACTTTTCTAGATGCAGGTGTCTACTCATGATTTACTGAGCGGTAGCAAGGGCAGCAGTGGTATAGGAGCACAAAGCCCAGTATCTGACCTGAAAACTTCATTTATTAATTAGCTGAACCATTTGGAATTAAACAACTATTAATTTTCTCAAAGTGAGAGCTAAATATATTGTATTGTTGTGGGCATTATGTTGATCTGTAGATGCATGTAGATGTAGATGCATATGTAGATGTAGAGTAGAAGAAAGCAATCTAGCACAGAGACACGCAGAAAGGTAAAATCCACTCATTTTATATGGTTTGACAAATCCTGACATTCCAATCATTTTGGTGGGGTTTCAACCAGCATGAAATTTTGTCCCTTTCGTTTTCCTACTACAATTAGAATATCATCCTCTGTTGGAGCTTGTTTACATCAACCTCAGTTGTTTTCATATGAAAATAATATAAACCACTTTTTCTTTCTGGTTTCATGCATAGTGCTTAGTATAATTATGTATTCATGAGAGAAGTCTGTGCCAATGTTTTAATATTGGTTGCCTGTGGGTCCAGCCTCCAGGACCATGGGACTTTGAAAGGAACGCAATGGAGTCAGAATAAGGTAGACATTCCTATGTTGTGTTATCAGAAAATAAACACGTATTTGCTGGCTTCTCTCTTTACTCTTTGTTCTGTCATATTAGTTTTCTGTAGTTTATCTATTCTCTTCACTATGTCATTTTTTGTGGTACAGGTTATATATCTCAACAAAGGTTTTACATAAATATAAGAATCATAATGTGGTTAAATTATGGTTATCAACTGAATAATACAATGACTACAAATAAAAGTGTAAAAATTGCATCCTTTCCATATCTCTCACATGATTAACCATTGCACATTCTACAGGTGATAAATAAATTATCCTAACAACCCACATCTCTTCATTATCAAGCAAGATTTTATAGGTTAACTGTGTGGGCATGAAGGTGTTCTTGTCAGGTATTTTAATAGCTGGCCATATCTGGCAGTTACAAAGAAATGGCCAATCACTTTGTTACATATTTTGAAAGTCAATTCCACAATGAGTTTAAGAGGAATCAAAAAAGTGAAACATTTACAAGGAAAAGGAATTAGTCAGCACTTCTTTAAATCTTTAGGGTACCTACCAACTCATTAATAGATTTTTGAATATCAGGATTGAATAAGGGCAGAAATGGGTATATGGAATTAATTACCACTGTTGTTCATCAGCCAAACATTCAATGAAAGCTAGCAAAAATTGGGCTTTATTGAAGTTTTAGCTTAGCCTAAATGTGTCAGACAGCACAGAGACATATCCGTGTAAACTTTAGATTGTTTTCTGGGGTAAATAAACTTAAAAGTATTAGCAAAGCACCTGGTCTAACCTGAAGTTATTTTCAACCTGTTTTAAGTCAATGGTATGTGACTCCCTCTTTTCAGCATTAACAGAATCAGAGCCAGTTTGGCTCCTGGAATCAGGTGCTTTCTGTTAATCATTACCCTGAACAACTGGGGAACAAATCCTGGTATTTATTTTTTTCATCAAAACTCTGTATAGGCAATCATTTTTATTAGCAACTTTGACAACACAGTTTTGAGATGGTTCATCTTCTTGACAATCCACTGCTGGTAAAAATGCCCAGTTGTTTCCAAGAGATAAACATACTCTATTACATGCAGTAGATATCTCCCCATATGTACTCACGCCATGCTAGACAACAGAGAAAGAGAGTTGCAGCTGCCAAGTAAAGGCAAAGCAGAAGCAAAACACATTTTGGTGTCTGTAGTTCTGTGGACTTATACAAGCTAGATTGACCCACAAGAGTGTTATCACTTTGGTTAGCTGACACCTCAGATTACAATTGCAACTCACTGCTTCTCTGTCATGGCCGATGTCAATTAAGCCAATAGAAAATATGTCTTAGCCAGTTAACAGCCTCACTGGTTGATCATGACCCTATTGTAGCAAAGACACTTTCTCAGGATGAACTTTTAAACAACAAATAAAAAGTATTTTGTGTCAAGTAAGAAGAACAGTTATCCAGAAGTTGAACTAAAAATACCAAAGCACGGTTAGTGTGTTTAGAATCTTTTTGAGAATTATGTGTTGTGATGGGATATGTCTTTGTTTTCATATATGCCAAGTGGTGCTGTCTGTTTTCTGAGTTTTGCAGGCTGAATGACACTTACATCATTGAGTTGGCTATGCTCGGGTCTGAAGTCCCTTAACTTCTGGGGCTCTACACATACACAACTAGTTTTAATAAATGAGTCACATGATAGAGTAATCTAAATTTAGTTTATGAGGCAGCCTCTGTTCACCAGAATAAGAATTAGATCCCCAGCCAGTGCTGATAGCAAGGTCAGAAGTACGCAGAGGACTGAGATTTGTTCCAACAATTTCCCCACCAATACCACAGTTTTATCTAATTAATTTAGGTCAATTAGCATAGAAACAAGAAGTTTCTCCCACAGCCATACATACTTTCTTTTATTTCATGAGAACTCTAATACTAAGTTTGTATACCATTTCTGCAAAGGAATCTATCTACATGTATATTTTTTCAATTAAGAAACAGGAGTTGTAATATGCAGACTCAGATAGCACTGAGTTGTGGTTGTGTCATCCAAACATCAACAGTCTACACTAGTCTTAAGATCATTTGTCATACACTGAGTTCAAAATGCTGGATATGGAGGACAATTTCTACTGGAAGCAAAATAATCCTTATGAAGGCCAATATATTTTTTAATATTATTTATCCAGCAGTGACAATCCCTCTTTCTCTACAGAGCACAGGATTGACAAGCCAGTTGGAAAACCACATCAAATGATTGCTCATGTGTATGATGGTGGACTTAGGATTTCCTAATGTGAGATACACTGTCAGATCAATCATGTCTTCTGTCTTCGATAACTGGTATGGCCACAAATCATTTTATGTAAAGTAACTAGTGGAGCTCCAATGTACTGATTTAAACTTTCAACTAGTGATAGTCATGGACAAGCACCTTCAAGTCATCATCAGGAAAGAAGATAATAGTTTTGATGATAGATGATTTCTCTAACTAGACTCAAAGTCTGGTGCGGATTCCAAGAGTAGTGTCTTGTACTGGAGCACACAATTATTAAACAGTCAGTGTTCTTGATTTCCTTAGAAGAAGACCTCATCAGTGTTTGATACTATGAGTATAAGATCTTAACTCAGTTAATTTGTTTTCTTTCTTTTCTTAAATTATCTGAAGCCTCCACAGATATTTCACAGGAATCTTTGGCAACAGGGTCCAATATTTGGATAAGTGTGGCACAGGGAATTTCCATTACCTCAACGATTACTGCTTGGATACCAGCCTCCAGCAGCACAAAGCTCAAAAAGAATCCAAAGAATGAGCAAACTCAGAATTTTTGGTTTCGGTTTGGGTTTATTGAGACAGGGATTCTCTGTATTGCCTTGGAGACTGTCCTGGAGCTCACTCTCTAGACCAGGCTGGCTTTGAAATCACAGAGATCTGCCTGCTTCTGCCTCCAGAATGAAGGAATTAAAAGCATGCGACTTTTTTATCCACAGGCATAAGGGAAAAGGTACTTTCATACTATGTCTTAATATTTACCTTATGATTTTTGTTTCTTCGTCTCCTGGTTCAGTTGCTTATTGCTTTAATTATCTCTATCAGAAATGTGCTTTCTGTCTCTATTGCTGTTTTGCTTCTAACTCTCTTAATGTTTTCTTCCTAATTCTCTCATTCTTGATGTTTTCTTCTAATTACACCTTTAACCTTCCCATTTTCTCTTTATTTTTACTCTACAGCTTTTATATATCAACAAAATCTTTCTGGTATTATAGACATTAAACTGTGGTTACATATGGTTATTCACATTAATGATTACAATGAAAACAAGTAAAAAATACAGAATGATTTCCATATCTCTTACAGGATGAAATACTTTACATATCACATTTGAAAGTCAAGTTGTCCCTTGAACCCAGATATATTCATATCCAAGCAACTTGTGAAAGATTAACACAGTGTCAACATCAATGTATTTTGCAATTACAAACAAAGGATTAACAGCTTTATGTCTTATTTTTATGTAATCTTATGAGGAATCAAAAGTAATCACAAACCTAAACTGTTTCATATGAAAACCAAACAGTCAGCTCTACTTTACAACTTTAGTGTGCATGCCCAATATATATATATATATATATATATATATATATATATATATATATTCAGGAGATTTGTGGCACAGGGAATTAAACAGGGTCTTTGATCATCAACCAATCCTCACAAGGAAAAATTCTTACCTAATAATAATTGATCTGCTTTGCTCTTTGATCCATAACATAAAAGATATTTTCAGAATATATTAATGTAACATGAGGTCAGGCAAAGTCTTTGTTTCAGCTATGTTGCACACCAAAACCTATTCATTCATCTTTTGACATCAATTTGAAAGAATTTGTGCTAACCTAGATCATTTTCTTTCTTTTTTATATCTTTCTTTCTTTCTTTTTTTTGGTTTTTTGAGACAGAGATTCTCTGTGACTTTAGAGGCTGTCCTGGAACTAGGTCTTGTAGAGCAGACTGGCCTCAAACTCACAGAGATCTGGCTGCCTCTGCCTCCTGGGTGCTGGGATTATAGGCATGTATCACCAGTTTGCAGCCTTAAATGATTTTTTAATCATTAATCTGAGCTGCAACCTATACAGCTCCTTATATGATACACATAGACCCTAGATGTATGACATTTCCTAATGTGGAAATATTAAGCTACACAAAATAAAGATGTCATATGATATTTTATTGAGGGAGAAATGTCTTCCATGATGAGCTAAGAAAGCTGAGAACCAAAGGTCCGTACACTTTATATACCTGTGACCACACCCAAACGTGCATGACCAGCCCTATGGGTACATAGATCTCCACCTACAATGTCCTTATATTTAATCTTAATAATCAGCTTCTAATTAACCTAATATTATTTTATCAATTAAAAGTACAGTTTAGTAAGAAAGAATCTTCACACTAATTCAGAGATAAAAATGCCCATTGTAACTGGTTGTTTGAACAATTACAGGAATTTGGTATTGGACCAGTCCCATTGGGTTGTTTTCCTCTGACAGAGAGTAAGACACCAAAATTTCTCTTTACATCTGTAAATCTGTATCTTATTGTCAGGGAATGTACTCATAGCTTTCAGTTTATGCAAATGGTTTCCTCCAACTCACTTTCCTGTTAGTAAACATGCCTTGAACTGCTTCCAGCAATTAGGACCTAATTATGCATTAATAATAATTTTCTAGTATCACATGGCAGCTGTGTAACAAAAGAAATCTTTTAAGAATCATCTTTAATACGTAAGATGTACCCAGAATACATTATATAAATCTGCTTGGTCAATGTTGGATATAAGGGAGAATCTGTTCTGTCCAGGCTGTGTTCTGTGACAACAAAATTCCCCTGTGCAATATCACAGGGGATTTTTCTACCATTTTATTTTATTTTATTTTTAGAGAGAATAGTGTGTGTTGAATTTTCAAATATATGGAGCATTGTCTAGTAAGGAGACATGAATCATGAAATAGAAATGAATATAAATTTCATTTTCTTTAGGATCAGCCCAGGGGTACATAACCCTTCTGTACAGTTGCGTACAGCAGGTAAAATGGAGTGAATGCTCACACAGGGGAACTATTCCCCCATTCCTGTGTGCATTCTGCTTAGATGCATTAAGGCCTGGATGAAGGACTGGCTCCTCAGCACCTCCACATAAGGATCAGGCAACACTGAGGAGGAGTCAAGCAACAAAACAAGATACATTCCTTAGTGATATGGTAGAGGTGATTGTTTGTTTGCACTAATATGGGAAATCTTGCAGAGCAAAAAAGGATTTATTCCCAAACAATAGGATGCACGCATCTTAAGCCAGGTTGGGAAATGTTGTCACAGGAAAGAAAGTCACAGGAGAATACAGGGAAGCAAAGCCTGAAATAAACTCACCAAAACAAAACTTTCAGTAAAGCATAGTAATACACACAGAGACACTTAATGTCCTCTTAACATGGTTCCTGAACACTGGACCAGCAGCCATTTCTTACCTCTCTCTTATGTTTTAAAATAGAAGACAGCTTAATCAGACTTACCTGCAAAGTTGACAAACCAGGAAACATTTCACCTTGTTTCCTTTGTGGGTGGATATGTCAGATTCCTTAGGCACAAATTGATCATCATACACTCTGGGGAAAATTTCCTCAGGTTGCACTCCCCTATGATCCCCTTGAGCACTTCATTCTTCCTTTCTCTGAGGAACTTGGAGAACCCTTGTGTCCTGAGGAATTGTTATGAGATGTTAGTGTAACCATCAGAATAATTGTGGGTGTTCACCAGAAAATACTGGTTGGACATGAGTTAAAAGCAAGAGAAAGTATCTATTAGCTGACTTGTGACTATAATGTCACAAAAAAATCTTCAGGGTTAACATATTTTCAGTTAGCCAGAAGCAGAACTATTGAAGCCAAAAGCAATTAAGTACATTAAGAAATACTCCTAGAACTATGGACTAAAATGGATTCAGTCTTTGTCTTTATTTAGGCAGTTTTATATACCTGCTAAGTTTGACAGGCTAAATGGCACTTCCATCAGGGACTCATTTGCACTAAGGTCTGAGTGACTACTCAGTTCTGGGATTCTGTTATACTAGCAGAAATGTGAAAATTAGTAAGAAAGAAGCTTCTAGTACAATACCCGTTTGATATCTCCATGTTCTATGGCTTAGCTACATATTTTCTTTAGCAATACCATCTTTCCAAAAAGTTCTAGAAGAAGGAAGGAACAATTTTCAAAATTCAATAATTTAAATTAAATATTTTTAAATACCTTAAAGTTTAAACTCATGTGTCTCAGTCATTATTCTTTGATTTTTACAAACAAATCCTGAATTTCACTCACCCACCATATCTTCACGTCATCTACCTTAATTTGAAGAGAACATCTTGCAAAAGCTCTCCTCATCCTGTGGCTCATAACAAATTTTACAGCCCTATCCCTTAGTTTCCTGATCTTTAAGTGTACTAATTTTAATTTAAACATATAAATTGGAGTCTGCCTTATTCCTATCATTTTCACAGTTAGAGCATCTTGTAATGATCTTTATCTTCCACATAAAGAAGTATCCTTAAACATGGAGAGAGCTTTGTTTATCTTTGGAAATTAGGTTAATTTTAGATTAAAGTCAGAGATTTTACTATTTTAGAAAACTGACAACAGTAGGTTCTCCTAAAGAATCCATGCTTTCAGTGCTAGTAGTTGTGTAAAGGTACAGGTACACTGACAGACATGGCTTCTTTCCTGCCCCAACATGACATAAGTCCAATTAGATAACTGTGCATTATTCAAGGCTATATGTGTCATGATTATACCATTCAGAATATCTTGTACTGCTTTCAAGTGCTGTTATTAATTGCCCATACTAATGAATAGGCTTTACTCCATTGTGAATATGTATGACTCCCATAATTTTGGGAGCCAGTTCTAAGTAAGAAGACTTCCAGGTAAATCTATGTTTACATTTTCATATAATTTCTGAGGTATGTGGTTTTTCAGCAATAGCATGTTACCTCTTATTCAAAAAGGCATAATTCGCATGGGCAACAGCCTATATCTTAAGGGAAAGGTCGCCTGACTGTAGGATTTGTTTTGTTTCTTTTTATTTTTAGTGGTATTCAAGTGAAATCCAATTCTCTTAATTTAAGGGTTTAATACTAAAATGAGGAATGTCTCAGAAACCAAAATGAGACAGGAAAGAGATCAGCCCCTCCAAGACCCCAACCCCAGGGAGCCCAGCTTCAGGTGAGATTGGGTCTCCGGCTGGGACCACCCGCCCATCACCCATCCCTCCATCTTCGGGGCCGCTCCCGGCTTCCAGAAGAGCCGCCCACACAGGAAAGAGATCAGCCCCTCCAAGACCCCAACCCCAGGGAGCCCAGCTTCAGGTGAGATTGGGTCTCCGGCTGGGACCACCCGCCCATCACCCATCCCCCTCCATCTTCGGGGCCGCTCCCGGCTTCCAGAAGAGCCGCCCACACAGGAAAGAGATCAGCCCCTCCAAGACCCCAACCCCAGCGAGCCCAGCTTCAGGTGAGATTGGGTCTCCGGCTGGGACCACCCGCCCATCACCCATCCCCCTCCATCTTCGGGGCCGCTCCCGGCTTCCAGAAGAGCCGCCCACACAGGAAAGAGATCAGCCCCTCCAAGACCCCAACCCAGCGAGCCCAGCTTCAGAAGAGCCACCCACACAGGAAAGAGATCAGCCCCTCCAAGACCCCAACCCAGCGAGCCCAGCTTCAGAAGAGCCGCCCACACAGGAAAGAGATCAGCCCCTCCAAGACCCCAACCCCAGCGAGGCCATCTTCAGCTTCAGCTTTAGTAAGGAAGGAGACCAGTGGAGACAGAAAGCCCCCACCAGCACCCACTGGAAGAAGAGATGGGAAGAAGACAGAATAAGAGATCACTCAGCAATAGAAACACCAACACGACCCCACCAGAATCCAGGGATCCAACACCAGCAAGACCTGAAAAGCACTACATAGATGAAGAAGAGGAGACAGACCTTAAAAATTATTTCATGAAGATGATGGAGAGCCTCAAAGAAGAAACGAGGAAATCCCTTAAAGAAATAGAAGAAAAAACAAACAAAAAAATCCATGAAATGGGGGAAAAAATTCAAGAAATAAACAAATCTCTCAAAGAATCTAAAGAGCACCAAGAAAAACAACCAAGAAAATTAAGGAAACAGCTCAAACAGTTGAAGGATTGAAAGCTGAAATAGAAACGATAAAGAAAACACAGAATGAAGGGATGCTGGAAATAGAAAAGCTCGGTAAACGGTCTGGAATTACAGATGCAAGTATCACCAATAGAATACAAGAGATAGAAGAGAGAATCTCAGGTGTTGAAGACTCATTAGAGGACATAGCATCATCAACCAAAGAAAATCTCAAAACCAACAAATCCTTAACACAAAATATCCAGGAAATATGGGACACCGTGAAGAAGCCAAACCTGAGAATAATAGGTATAGAAGAAGGTGAAGAACTTCAACTTAAAGGTACAGAAAACATATTCAACCAAATCATAGAAGAAAACTTCCCTAACCTAAAGAAAGATATGCCTATGAAAGTACAAGAATCTTACAGAACACCAAATAGGCTTGACCAGAAAAAGAAGTCACCTCTCCATATAATAATCAAGACATCAAACCTACAGAGCAAAGAGAAAATATTAAGAGCAGCTAAAGAAAAAGGCCAAGTAACATACAAAGGCAGACCTATCCGAATTACACCTGACTTCTCAATGGAAACGATGAAAGCCAGAAGATCCTGGTCAGATGTCCTACAAACGCTAAGGGAACAAGGATGCCAGCCCAGACTACTATATCCAGCAAAGCTCTCAATTACCATAGATGGAGAAAACAAAATATTCCATGACAAAGCCAGATTTAAACAATACGTATCCATGAATCCAGCTCTACAGAAAATGCTAGAAGGAAAACCTAGAGCCAAGGAAGATAACTACATTCACAAAGACACAGGCAATATATAATCATACTTTACAAAACACTAAAAGAAAAAGGGAGGAGAAACTACACAAAATATCTTCACTAACAATAAAACAAGCACAAACAAGGATCACCAATCAATGGTCATTAATATCCCTCAATGTCAATGGCCTCAACTTACCTATAAAAAGACACAGACTAGCAGAATGGATACGAAGACAGAACCCTTCCTTCTGCTGCATACAAGAAACACATCTCAACACCAAAGACAGACGTTATCTCAGAGTAAAGGGCTGGGAAAAGATCTTCCAATCAAACGGCCCCAAGAAACAAGCGGGCGTAGCAATCCTAATATCTAACAAATTAGACTTCAAATTAAAATCAATCAAAAGAGATGAAGAAGGGCACTTCATATTCATCAAAGTAAAAATACATCAAGACGAAGTCTCGATTTTAAATATCTACGCCCCAAATACAAAGGCACCTACATTCGTGAAAGAAACATTACTAAAGCTCAAAATGCACATAAAATCTCACACACTAATAGTAGGAGACTTCAACACTCCGCTCTCACCGCTAGATATGACCTCCAGACAGAAACTTAACAAAGAAACAAAAGAATTAATAGAAGTTATGACCCAACTGGGTTTAACAGACATCAATAGAACATTCCACCCAAATACAAAGGGATATACCTTCTTCTCGGCACCACATGGAACCTTCTCTAAAATTGACCACATATTAGGAAACATAGCAAATCTCCACAGATACAAAAAAATTGGAATAACCTCCTGCATCTTATCAGACCACCATGCATTAACATTAGAATTCAACAATTAACACAAATCGCAGAAACCCTACAAACTCATGGAGATTGAACAATGCACAATTGCACCATCCCTGGGTAAAGGAACAAATAAAAAAAGAAATTAAAGACTTCCTCGATTTCAATGAGAATGAAGACACAACATACACAAACTTATGGGACACTTTGAAAGCAGTGCTGAGAGGAAAGTTTATAGCACTAAGTGCCCACATGAAAAAACTGGAGAACAGTCATACTAGAGAATTAATAGCACAGCTGAATGTTCTAGAACAAAAGAAGCAAACTCCCCAGGAGGAGCAGACGCCAGGAAATAATCAAATTGAGGGCTGAAATCAATCAAGTAGAAACCAGGAAAACACTGAGAAGAATCAATGAAACAAAGAGTTGGTTCTTTGAGAAAATCAACAAAATAGACAAACCTCTGTCCAAACTAACCAAAAGACAGAGAGAGAACATGCTAATTAACAAAATCAGGGATGAAAAAGGGGACATAACAACGGACTCTGAGGAAATCCAGAGAATCATCAGGGCATACTTTGAAAATCTGTACTCCACAAAATTTGAAAATTTAAAGGAAATGGACAATTTCCTGGATAGATATCACTTGCCAAAACTAAATCAAGAACAGATAAATAATCTAAACAGACCTATAACCCCTAATGAAATAGAAGCAGTCATCAAAAGTCTCCCAAACAAAAAAGCCCAGGCCCAGATGGCTTCAGTGCAGAATTCTACCAGAAATTCAAAGAAGAGCTCATTCCAATACTCGTCAAAGTATTCCACACAATAGAAGCAGGAGGCTCACTGCCAAACTCTTTCTACGAGGCTACAATTACCTTGATACCCAAGCCACACAAAGACACAACTAAGAAAGAGAACTATAGACCAATTTCCCTCATGAACATTGATGCAAAAATACTCAATAAAATACTTGCAAACCGGATTCAAGAACACATCAGAAAAATCATCCACCATGATCAAGTAGGCTTCATTCCAGGAATGCAGGGATGGTTCAACATTAGAAAATCTATCAATGTAATCCACCATATTAACAATCTGCGAAAGAAAAACCACATGATCATCTCACTAGATGCTGAAAAAGCCTTTGACAAAATCCAGCACCCCTTCATGATAAAGGTCCTAGAGAGATCAGGGATAACAGGAACGTACCTGAATATAATAAAAGCAATATACAGTAAACCAACAGCTAACATCAAACTAAATGGAGAGAAACTCAAAGCAATTCCTCTAAAATCAGGAACAAGACAAGGCTGTCCACTCTCTCCATATCTCTTCAATATTGTACTTGAAGTTCTAGCTACAGCAATAAGACAACAAAAGGAGATAAAGGGGATACAAATAGGAAAAGAAGAAGTCAAACTTTCATTATTTGCAGATGATATGATAGTTTACATAAGTGACCCAAAAAACTCCGCAAGGTTACTCCTAGAGCTGATAAACACCTTCAGCAATGTGGCAGGATACAAGGTAAACTCAAAAAAATCAGTGGCCCTATTATATACAGATGATGAAGTGACTGAGAAAGAAATCAGAGAAACATCACCTTTTACAATAGCCAAAAACAGCATCAAATATCTGGGGATAATGTTAACCAAGGAAGTGAAAGACCTGTATATCAAGAACTTTGTGTCTTTGAAGAAAGAAATCAAAGAAGATACCAGAAAATGGAAAGATCTCCCATGCTCTTGGATTGGTAGGATCAACATAATAAAAATGGCAATCTTGCCAAAAGCAGTCTATAGATTCAATGCAATCCCTATCAAAATTCCATCACAATTCTTCAAGGACCTGGAAAGAACATTAATCAACTTTATATGGAAAAACAAAAGGCCCAGGATAGCCAAAACATCCCTATACAATAAAGGAACGTCAGGAGGCATCACCATACCTGACTTCAAGCTCTATTATAGAGCTATAGTCCTGAAAACAGCTTGGTATTGGCACAAAAATAGGCAGGTAGACCAATGGAACCGAATCGAAAGCCCTAATTTTAACCCACACACCTATGAACACTTGATTTTTGACAAAGAAGCTAAAACTGTACAGTGGAAAAAGAAAGCATCTTCAACAAATGGTGCTGGCATAACTGGGTAATGGTATGCAGAAGACTGCAGATAGATCCATGTTTATCGCCTTGTACAAAACTTAAGTCCAAATGGATCAAAGATCTCAACATACATCCAGCCACACTGAAACTTTTAGAAGAGAAAGTGGGAGATACTCTTCAACGAGTTGGTACAGGAGACCACTTCCTAAACATAACACCAGTGGCACAGGCACTGAGATCAACAATAAACAAATGGGACCTTCTGAAACTAAAAAGCTTCTGTAAGGCAAAGGACACAATCAAAAAGACAAAAAGGCAGGCCACAGAATGGGAAAAGATATTCACTAACCCTACATCTGACAGAGGGCTAATCTCCAAAATTTACAAAGAACTCAAGAAACAAGTCTCCAAAACACCAAAGGATCCACTTGAAAGGTGGGGTACAGAGCTAAATAGAGAATTCTCAGTAGAGGAGGC
Organism: Mesocricetus auratus; assembly: GCF_017639785.1. Lineage (NCBI taxonomy): Eukaryota > Metazoa > Chordata > Mammalia > Rodentia > Cricetidae > Mesocricetus > Mesocricetus auratus. The sequence continues at coordinate 29,821 of NW_024430474.1, forward strand.
TAAAATGGCCAAGAGACACTTAAGAAAGTGCTCATCATCCTTAGCCATCAGGGAAATGCAAATCAAAACAACTCTGAGATACCATCTTACTCCTGTCAGAATGGCTAGAATCAAAAACACCGAAGACAATTTATGCTGGAGAGGATGTGGAGAGAGAGGAACACTCCTCCACTGCTGGTGGGAATGCCGACTCATACAGCCTCTTTGGAAATCAGTATGGAGATTCCTCAGGAAAATGGGAATTAATCTACCACTAGACCCAGCAATTCCACTCTTAGGCATTTATCCAAATGAGGCAGGTTCATACAACAAGGGCATCTGCTCCACTATGTTCATAGCAGCATTGTTTGTAATAGCCAGAACCTGGAAGCAACCTAGATGCCCCTCAACTGAAGAGTGGATAGAGAAAGTGTGGTACATTTACACAATGGAGTATTACTCAGCAGAAAAAAACAATGGAATCTTGAAATTCGCAGGGAAATGGATAGCACTGGAAGAAACCATCCTGAGTGAGGTAACCCAGTCGCAAAAAGACAAACATGGTATGTACTCACTCATATATGGATTTTAAATATGGATCAGGATAGTGCCAGTCTGCACTTCCACTGATAGAGAGTCTGGGAAACAGGAAAGAACCTAAAAGATATGCATATATGCATAGTACCCAAGAGAAGAGGATGGAGACAAGATCCTCTGAATGGATGGGGAACACGGCGAGGGGGGGTAGTGGGACCTGGGAAGAATAGAGGGGGTAAAGAGGAAGGGAGTTGGTCATGGGGGAACAGGAAGTTGAGGGGGTGGGGGTAGAATAGGGGGAAGAGGGAATCATAGGATCGAAGACAGATCAGGCACCAGAGTGACATCAGGTATAACATCAATTGGCAAGCTAAGCAATAGTGGAAGGACCACCTCGAATGCCCATTCCTGATAATGAACTTGATGTCTATAACCATCCGGGAGCCTTCATCCTGTGACTGATGGAAGCAGAGGCAAACACACAACTAAGCACTGAACTGAACCCAAGGAACCCAGTGACAGAGAGAGGAGTGATGAGCAAATTGGCAAAGAATGGGCTGGCAAAACCAGCAGAGACAGCTGATCTGAACAGGGGAGTGCTCTTGGACCCCAGACCGACAGTGGGGAGGCCAGAATGGGACTGATCTGGACCCCCAAATGTGAGTGTCAGTGAGAAGGCCTGGGCAACCTATGGGGCCCTGAGCTGTGGATCAGTGTCTATCCCTGGTATACAAACTGTCTTCGTGTGCCTATAGCACAAAGAGAGATGCTCTCTCAGCCTGGACTCTTAGGGGAGTGCCTTGACCCTACCAAGAGTAAAATGACAGACTCTAGATATCCCCTATGTGGAAGGATTTGGCAATAGGGTGGGAGGGAGGGGGGAAGGGGAGTGCGGGAGGAGGGGAGGGAGAGGGAACTGGGATTGACATGTAAAACAAGCTATTTAAAATTAAAATAAAAAAATGAAAAAAAAAGAAATTAAAAAAAAAGAACAACAAATGCTCTTAACCACTGAGCCATCTTTCCAGGCCCCTATGATTGACTTTTTAAAAAAAATACTATCTTTATCAGCCACTCATCTGGCAAAGGATTACACCCAAAATGTATCAAAAAGTTAACAAGAGAGTAAGTAATACAATCAATAAATGGGCAGATGGTCTGAATTGACAGTTCTTGGGAGACATGCTAATGGCAGAAAATATAAGGGGAGGAATGCTAAACACCATTTGTTAGACAGGGATCGACTGACATAGAAGAAAGAATAGAGTGACCTCCTACAGGGGCAATTGTTCTTCTATCAGCACAGTGAAAAGTGATGGTCTCTTCACAGGAAAGGAAGCATGTGTATGTGGTGTGGGGGTCCTGAGGTTTTACAGGATGTAGAAAGGGGAACTTTGGGGACAAAAGAGTCCAGTCCATTTGCAAGTCACTCCCCCTGCCCTCCATTGTCTGGAAGTGGTAGAAGCCAGTGGGTTTGGTGTGTGGATCTCCTTATCAGAAACGTCCATTGGTGTCAGCAGTCAGTCAAATTTTCTGCCCAGAGCTTCTCAGCCCACTTGATGCTTTTTGGTCATTAACCCTTCATCCTTAGCCACCAGGAAAATGCCACCCAAAGCTACACTGAGATTTCATTTTACCTCATGCAGATTGACCATCAGCAAAATGGGGAAAGTTACCCTTGTACCTTGTTGATGGGATTGTAAACAAGTGTAGCCTGCAGGGGTTCCCAAAAAAACAAGGCTAAGAACTACTATATAACCCAGCTACACCAGTCTTAGGTGTGTGCCCAAAGGGAATGAAATCAGGATGTAGAAGAGAGGCCATGTATCTATGTTGATCTGAGTACCAGTCAGGATGGAGAAGAGAGCCTGTGTATCCATGTTGATCTGAGTACCATTCATCACAGCCAAGCCACAGCATCAGCCCAGATAACCAGCTAGAGAAGAGATGGTGAATACACACAGCAGAGTTTTATTTGGTCAGAAAGGATGGGATCATGTCATTTTCCAGGAAATGGGTGGGACTAGAGGTTTTCGTGTTCAGCAGAACAAGTCAGATGGAGATGATCAATTATACATTTTCTCTCAACTGTAGAGCTAGAACTTAAAGGCAATCTAAAACCAGTAGAGGAAACACGATGGAAAGTCCAGGGGACTAGGAGAGGGAGGAGAATGAGAGGTTAAGATGGCTTAGTCAGGAGTATTAATCAGACTGAAATAGGATACATTCATGCGTGGAAATTCTACAGTGAAGCTCATTAATATACCATTAATGTGGGTTATTATAATAACGTTCTATAAGGAACAGAATGTGCTACAGGACACACTAACTAAGGCAATGTATTGAAGCAAATGAACATATCTGTCATCTCAGAGAATGCTCTTGTGACAAGGCAGTTGAAATCTACTCATGCAACAGGACTCCCTTTCCCGGAAGGATTTTAATGTATAAGAACATAAAGACTATTGCTGATAAATCTCTAGGCTTGAGTGTCCTCCATATTTTCTGTCACTGGGATTGGTTCAGATGACTGTATTCTGTTTCAGTGCACAAAACCAAAACCACCCATGAACTGTATTTTAAAGGTCTTATCCAGTCATTAAATCCAGATAAACATTTGATAAAAGAATAAAAAAAATTGTAGAATTGTGGCCACTGCTTTTTCTTGGTGTTAACTGAGTTTACCTTCAGCTTTCAATGCCCTGTTCATTCCCCTCCACATGGGAGTACTCAGACTGTGTTACAGAAAAAAATATTTACTTCTTCAAAGCCAGTGAGAGAATTCTTTTCCCTTGTCAGCTGAGTCTGGAGGCTTATGAAATCCATTCATCTTTGTCATGTTTTATTGACTAGAATCAAGCACAGGAACTCGGGGCAAAAGGGGAATGTAAGAAAGGTTGACTGCAGGACATGGCCTCCTAGGACTTGCTACCACACAGACTTCTCTAGCCTTCTGAAACTGTGTTCTTGCTAGTATTCTTCTCAATTGAGCATTTTGAATAATGGCTGTATGTGCAGACTTGAGCTTTCTTGCTTTCTATATTCAGGCTGACCTCTGCTTACATGGAATAGGTTTGGTTTCATTTTTCTTTGCTCAAAACATGTTTTCTGTTTAAGAGCTTTCTAGTGTTATTACTTCTGATAGTATTTTTCCGCACTTTAGCATTTCTTTAACAAGGTCAGTTTAATGCCTTTCTAAATTTTATGTTTATTGAAACTCAGATATATAAAGTATTGTTTTTAAAAACCAAAAAAAAAGAAACTTCATCATCTGTTCAAACTTCTTTAGGACATCTGCCTCCTTCAGGGCAGACTATGAAACCTTCTCTCCTTATGACAGAGACTTCAGAAACATTGCCATCTACCAAAGAGGTATGTAATTTACCAGAAACTTCCCTGAGAATTTTGGAAGCTTTGCCATCTACTCCAGGGTCTCTGGGTCTTTCACTATCTGCCCAAAGTTCTATGGGAATTAATCTGTCTGCAAAAGAAATTTTAGGGTTATCAATATCTCCTGAGGAAACTCTGGAACCTTCTTCATCTTACAACGCATCTCTTAGCCCCACACCTTCTGCACCTGGAACTGTGGTACCCTCCTCATCAGAACTAGGTTGTCAGAAAATATTTTCAAGTGTACAAGGAGAGTCACAATCTCAGCAAGTCTGTGTAGGAAACTTATTGCATTCACAAGAAGTTCTGGGGCTGTCTATATTATCACAAGAACCTCTTGAACATTCACCATCTGCTCAATGGTCTCCAGATGCTTTCTTGTCATCTCAAGAGGATCCAGGCCATTGTTTGGACAAGGGGCCATTAAGACAGTTGTCATCTGATCCAGATGATCTTGGACATGGTGAATCTGCAGAGGGTACTCTAGGAATATCACCTTGTACAGAAATTCTTTTAGAAATACCATCTTCTACCCATGGAATTATAGACACATCACCAACTTCCCAAGATGATCTAGGATTTTCACATCCTTCAGAGCAGCCTCTACAACCTTGTTCACTTACTCCAGAGATATCACAACCCTTGCCAATTAACAAAGAGATTTTTAAACCTTCAGAATCTGTGTCAGGGACTCTAGAAACTTTTGCATCTGTGACAGGGGCTCTGGAAATTTTGGAATCTGACCAAGGTGCTCTAGGCCCTTTGGTATGTGACCAAGAGTATCTGGGACAATCAACATATCTCCATGATACTCTGGAACACTTCAAAACAGCCCAACAGCCTCTAGAACCTGTGAGATCTAGCCAAGAAAATGCGGGAACTTCCATTTCAGCAGAGTTTGCAGGTGACTTTATGCCTCTTCCTTCACATGAAATCTATAAAATACATTCCCCTTACCCCAAAAGAAGGCCAAGACTTTCCAGTTCTACTAAAAGTATATTGATATGTGCCCCATTTACTGAAGAGGATATCAGATATTCCATTTCAGAACTTGATGGCTTAAGAGGTATATATTCTGCCAAACACAGACTTGCATCTTCCAGGTATGTCAAAAAGAACTCAAGTCCTACCTCTACTCTTTAAAGGAGTGTTCCTCTCCCAACATTATCAGACTTGAGCTGCATATATAGTTCCCCTCCTAAGGAAGATCTCAGATATTATCCTTTTCCACACGGTGGGTCTAGACATTGTAAATCAATGAAAATGAAATCAAGACATGCTTCTAAAGAAGCAGGCCTCAAGTCTGGCCCATCAGAAGAGGGCTTGAAACTTTGCCATTCTTCCAAAGGGGGACACCACAGATCCTCACAATCTCATGAGAAGGGACTCAGAAATTCTCCATCTCTCCCAGGGATCACTATATGTTCCAAATCTACCGAAAGCAAATTGGAGCAGGCCCACTCTAAGAAAGCAAATGTTCACATTTCCCATTCAGAGCACGAGGTCAGACACAGACATTCACCTGCCAAGAGGTAACCTTGAAGAAGGCAAAGAATCTCCAATCTGCACAGAAAGGTATGTGGAAATTACTCTCTCTCTCATGGAGACAACTTCAGACATTCCACTTCTCCCTATGGGACTTCAAGCCATACTGATTCTACTTCTACCAGGACAAGACTCAGACATGCCCCTTTTACCCAAGAAGCCACCCAAACTTCCCGTGAAGCCCAAGAAAGCTTCATGTTATTTCCAGATAGAGACAGTTCCAATGGGAGTGTCAAACCTTCCTCAACCTCCCAAAGCGATGATGTCAGACACCCTGTTTCTGCCAAAGGTGGGTTCAGACATGATATTTCTGTTCAAGATAAACAGAAACATTCCACTAGTGTTAGAGAAGGACGCAGGGCTTTGCTTCCTGTCCAACAGAGCATCATATATTCACCTGTTCCAAGAGGGAGTACCACTTCATTCCCTGTTGTCCAAGGAAATTTCAGACATACCCTAGTTCAACGAGGAGAACTGAGATCTTCCCTCTCTTACCAAGGGAGAGATGCAGACTTCCAATATGAATATGGGGCCCCATATGTGACCCTTCTATCCTAGGAGGCCACAGATATTCACATTCAGCCAGTTTCAATCTCAAAAGGATCGAACGGCAAACAGGTGCTGGAGTTCTACCCTGTCTCATCAAGGAAGTATCACAACTTCTCAATGTGGCCAAAGGTCCATCAAACTTTCCTGTAGCTATCCCGTTCAAGGCAGACTTAGAATGATTCAGTTTGAAAAAGAGAGCCTCATACAAAGCCCATCCAACACACTGAACCTCAGATATGCTCCTTGTGACCAAAGCGAATTCAGAAATGTGCCCACTAATCATGACTGGGCCAGAACTTCAATTTCTACCCGAAGAAGCCCCCGACATACCCATTCTGACCATGGAGGCTTCAGACCTTACAAGCTTTGAAGTTCTAAACATACTCATATCAACAGGAGAGTTTTGGCCGGACTCTTTCTTAAAGTGGCATCTTCAGAACTTCTTGTCTACAAGCTGGCCCCACATTTTCCCACTCTGAGTCCTCCATGAACAATGGCATTTTAAAACTTTTCCTTCTCATCAAACAATTGTGAAAACTTTGACTTCCATTCCTGGCTATCTCAGGTGTACACTGATTCATTACATAGAAATGTCTGATTATAAGCAAGGCAGGTGTTTCCCTTCTGATTAAGAAGAGGTCAAAGTTACTACCTGGAGCACACTATACAATTTGCTACTGGTAAGCCACTGTTGAAATAGAGGAGGCCATTTCTCAAAATGTTGGTTATCAATCTACAAAAAAGAACAGCATAATCTCTCTTGGGCATATAACCAAAGGATGCACAACCATATCACATTGCACTATAGTGATGTCACAGTGTATAATTGTGTACAGAGAGCACAATAGTGATGTCACAGTGTATAATTGTGTTCATAAAGCATTATATTGATGTCACAGTCAATGATTGTGATGTCATAGTGCAGTATATTTGTGTCACAGTATATGCTTGTGATGTCATAGTGCACTATAGTGATGTCACAGTGTATAATTTTGTGCATAGAGCACTGTAGTGATGTCACAGTCAACAATTGTGATGTCATAGTGCAGCATCGTGTTATCTCCGTCAATAATTGTGATGTCATAGTGCAGGATATTGATATCTTGGTATATAAATGTGATGTCATAGTGCACTCTAGTGATGTCACAGTGTATAATTGTGTTCAGAGAGCACTATAGTGATGTCACAGTCTATAAATGTGATTTCATAGTGCAGAATTTTGATGTCACAGTGAATAACCATAGGTCATAGTCCATTATGTTGATGTCAGAGTGTATAATTTTGATGTCTCAGTACCATATAGTGGTATCACTATGTATGACTGTGATGTGATAGTGCACTATATTGAACTCACTGTGTATAATTGTGTTCATAAGCACTATTGTTATGTCACAATCAATAATTGTGATGTCATAGTACAATATTGTTGTGTCACAGTCAATAATTGTAGGTCACAGTCCATTATATTGTTGTCACAGTGAATAATTGTGATATACCACACTATAGTGATGTCACAGTATGTAATTGTGGTCATAGTGCAAGATAGTGATGTCACAGTGTATAATTGTGGTGACATATTGCACTATAATGATGTCACAGTATATAATTTTGTACATAGAGCACTATAGTGATGTCACAGTGTATAATTGTGTTCATAAAGCACTATATTGATGTCACTGTCAATGATTGTGATGTCATAGTGCAATATATTGATGTCACAGTGTATACTTGTGATGTCATAGTGCACTATAGTGATGTCACAGTGTACAATTTTGTACATAGAGCACTATAGTGATGTCACAGTCAATAATTGTGATGTCACAGTGCAGTATTGTGGTGTCACAGTGAATAATATTAGGTCACAATCCATTATATTGATGCCACAGTGTATAATTGTGTTCATAGAGCAATATAGCTAAGTCACAGTTAATAATTGTGATGTCATACTACAGTATATTGATAACACAATGTATATTTGTGATGTCACAGTGCAAGATAGTGATGTCACAGTGTATAAATGTGAGGAGATATTGCACTCTAATGATGTCACAATATATAATTTTGTTCATAGAGCACTATAGGGATGGCACAGTCAATAAATGTCATGTCATCGTGCAGTATTGTGGTGTCACAGTGAACAATTGTAGGTCACAGTACATTATATTGATGTCACAGAGTATAATTGTGTTCATAGAGCACTATAGCTATGTCACTCTCTATAATTGTGATGTCATACTGCAGTATATTGATAAAACAGTGAATAATTGTGATCTCACAGTGCAAGATAGTGATGTCACAGTGTATAATTGTGGTGTCATATTTCATTATAATTGTGTCACAGTGTATAATTTTGTACATAGAGCACTATCGTGATGTCACAGTCAATAATTGTGATGTCACAGTGTATAATTTTGATGTCATATTGCAGTATATTGATAACACAGTATTTAATTGTTGTGTTATATCGCACTAAAATGATGTCACATTGTATATTTGTGTTCATAATACACTATATTGATGACACAGTCAATAAATGTGATGTCATGGTGCAGTATATTGATGTCACAGTGTATAATTGTGATGTCATAATGCACTATACTGATGTCACAGTGAATAATTGTGAGGTAATATTGCACTGTAGTGATGGCACAATGTATAATTGTGTTCATAGAACACTATAGTGGTGTCACAGTCAATAAATGTGATGTCATAGTGCAGTATTGTGTTATCACAGTGAATAATATTAGGTCACAGTCCATTATATTGATGTCACAGTGCATAATTGTCTTCGTAGAGCAATATAGCTATGTCAAACTTAATAAATGTGATGTCATTATGCAGTATATTGATAACACAGTATATATTTGTGATGTCACAGTGCAAGATAATGATGTCACAGTGTATAATTTTGGTGTTATATTGCAATATAATCATGTCCCACTGTTTAATTTTGTACATAGAACACTATAGTGATGTCACAGTCAAAAATTGTGATGTCATGGTGCAGCATTGTGATGTCACAGTGAATAATTGTAGGTCATAGTCCATTGTATTGATGTCAGAGTGTATAATTGTGATGTCACAGTGCAAGATAGTGATGTCACAGTGTATAACTGTGATGTAATATTGTACTATAGTGATGTCACAGTGTATAATTGGGATCATAAGCACTATAGTGATGTCACAGTCAATAATTGTGATGACATACTGCAGAATTGTGATGTCACAATCAATAATTGTGATGTTATGGTGTAGTATATTAAAAACACAGTGTATAATTGTGATGTCATATTGCACTATAGTGATGTCACAATGTATAATTGTGGTCTCTGAGCACAATAGTGATGTCACAGTCAATAACTGTGATGCCATAGTGCAGTATATTGATAACACAGTATATGATTGTGATGTCATAGTTCAGGATATTGATGTCACAGTGTATAATTTTGATGTCATATTGCACTATAGTGACGTCACAAAGTATAATTGTGTTAAAAGAGAACAACATTGATGTCAGAATCAATAATTGTGATGTAATAGTACAGTATATAGATGTCACAGTGTATAATTGTGATGTCATACTGCACTATAGTGATGTCACAGTGTATAATAGTGATCAGAGAGCAGTATAGTTATGTCACAATAAATACTTGTGATGTCATAGTACAATATTGTAGTGTCACAGTCAATAATTGTAGGTCACATTTCATTATATTGATGTCACAGTGAATAATTGTGATATCATATTCAGTATAGTGATGTCACAGTAAATAATTGTGATGTCATAATGCAGTATATTAATAACACATTGTATAATTGGGATGATGTATTGTACTTTACTGATTTCACAGTGTAGAATTGTGTACATAGAACACTATAGTGATGTCACAGTCAATATTTGTGAAGTAATATCACAGGATTGTGATGTCACAGTCAATAATTGAAGTTACAGTCTATTATACTGATGTCACAGTGTATAATTGTGATGTCTCAGTACAACATAATGATGTCACAGAGTATAATTGTGATGCCATATTGCACTATAATGAACTCTCAGTGTATAATTGTGTTCATAAGCAAGATAGGGATGTCACAGTCAATAATTGTGATCACATACTGCAGAATTGTGATGTCACAGGCAATAATTGTAATGTCACGGTGCAGTATATTGACAACACAGTATATAATTTGATGTCACAGTGCAAGATAGTGATATCACAGTGTTTGGTTGTGGTGTCATAGTGCAGTATATTGACAACACAGTGTATAATTGTGGGAACACCAGACCTTGAGCAGAGACCCACTTCCCCTTCTGCCTGGGAGTAGGCAGCTGTAAGACAATGTTTAGTAAAAACATGTTTACTAAAAACGATACAATAAGTTCCTGGCCACTTCCCCTTCTGCCTGGGAGTAGGCAGCTGTAAGACAATGTTTAGTAAAAACATGTTTACTAAAATCGATACAATAAGTTCCTGGGAAAGGCCTTCCCACGGAAACCGCCCTGACCTCGACCTTGTCCAAAGACTAACCGCACCTTCAAAAACCCACACACATCCACCTCTGGGTCAGAGCAGAACCAGCCAGGGTAGAGGAGAGAGCAGAAGCTTCTCTGGTGGGAGCTTTTCTTAGGAGGTTTTCTTGAACCATTTTGGAGCCTGTTTAAAGTTTTCTTTATATCATTGAACGAGTCTCTGTGTTTTCAATACCCGACACCCTCCATATGTTCTCGGACACAGGCCGCGCAGAAGACGTGACATATAATTGTGATGACTCAGTGCAAGGTAGTGATGTCACAGTGTAAAATTTTAATGTCATATTGCACTATAGTGATGTCACCATGTATAATTTTGTTCATTGAGCATAAAAATTATGCCACAGTCAATAACTGTGATGTCATAGTGCAGCATATTGATAACACAGTGTATAATTGTGATGTCATAGTGCAGGATATTGATGTCACAGTACAATTGTGATGTCCTATTGTAATATAGTGATGTCACAGTGTATAATTGTGTTCAGAGAGCACTATAGCGATGTCAAATTCAATAATTGTGAGGTCATAGGGCAGTATTGTGGTGTCAAAGTGAATAATTGTGGATCCCAGTTCATTATATTGATGTCACAGTGTATAATTGTGATGTCACAGTGCAAGCTAGTGAGGCCACAGTGTATAATTGTGTTCATGGAGCACAGTAGCTATGTCACAGTCAATAATTGTGATGTCATTCTGCAGTATATTGATAACACAATGTTTAATTGTGATGTCAAAGTGCAAGAGAGTAATGTC